>NW_019392781.1:900800-1132137 GCF_000648675.2 Cimex lectularius
AATAAAATCATGACTGTTTCGTTAATTATAGTAGACTGACAGTAAAGTTCTGAAGAAGATCAAACTAAATATAAAACAGTCGAGGAAAATCTTGTCTTTTTTGGTTGATAATTCCACCAGAAACTCGACAAATAGTACACTTAAAAATCTTGAGAAGACCTAAAAATATTTTAATTTCATGTCCCCCCCTTCTAATTTCAACCTTTGCAAGGACAAGAAGTACTCGCTTTACTACTTACTTTAACTGAAAACGAACAAAGAAATTTAGAAAGAAAGAAGATAAAAACAAATCGATCACAAAATTTAAAATAAAAGTTATGACACATAAATCGAATAAATTACATAATAATCCATCAAAAAAACAGAAAACAAACTATATAAAAATACTAGAAAACAAAAAGCAATTATTTTCACAGAAAGTCGTAAGCTTTTTGACAGAAGCAAATCAAGAAGATTACAAAAATCTTTAACTCAAAATTGCCTAAATTACCTAATAATTAATAGTAATATTCGTAGAAAAATAATTATTTTTAAAATTTAAATTTTAACGGTTTTTTGCAATGTTGAATTTAAAAATCCTACGATCTCCAAATAATCATTAAGCGTAAAGTCAAAGAAAGAAATATATATATCAAAACTAGAAAAATTAAAGTTATTTTGCTTTTCAGACTAAGTAGATTTGTTTTTCTAAAAATCCTAATCTTATCTGAAGACAATCAACAAAATCCCTAAAGTCTATTTGGCCAATTTCGTCAAGTTGTAAACTTAAAGCTCAATAAATTTTTAGTAATTAATTTAAAAAATTAAATGTAAATTCTACGGGTATAGAAAATAGAAAATTTGTGAACTTATAAATATTAAAAAGGAGTTTTCCTGTCAAATCGAAATTAAAGTTATTACTAAAAAATTCAGTATAGAATCACAAAAAAATTATAGCTTTTCTGGATTTATTTTCCTACAAATCCTGTTTTTTTACATTAAAAGAAAGTAATAAGATTTGTTTTTCTAAAAATCCTTCGCTTTTTATCTGAAGCCAATCAATAAAATCCCTAAAGTCTATTTGGCCAATTTCGTCAAGTTGTAAACTTAAAGCTGAATAAATTTTTGGTAATTAATTTAAAAAAATTAAATGTAAATTCTAAGGGTATAGAAAATACAAAATTCGTGAACTTATAAATATTAAAAAGGAGTTTTTTCCAGTCAAATCGAAATTAAAGTTATTACTAAAAAAATTCAGTATCGAATCACAAAAAAATTATAGCTTTTCTGGATTTATTTTCCTACAAATCCTGTGTTTTTTTTTTACATTAAAAGAAAGTAATAAGATTTGTTTTTCTAAAAATCCTACGCTTTTTATCTGAAGCCAATCAATAAAATCCCTAAGGTCTATTAGGCCAATTTCGTCAAGTTATAAACTTAAAGCTGAATAAATTTTTAGTAATCAATTTAAAAAAATTAAATGTAAATTCTAAGGGTATAGAAAATAGAAAATTTGTGAATTTATAAATATTAAAAAGGAATTTTTTCCTGTCACATCGAAATTAAAGTTATTACTAAAAAAATTCAGTATAGAATCACAAACAATATATAGCGTTTCTGGATTTATTTTCCTACAAATCCTGTGTTTTTTTACATTAAAAGAAAGTAATAAGATTTGTTTTTCTAAAAATCCTATGCTTTTTATCTGAAGACAATCTATATAATCCCTAAAGTCTATTTGGCCAATTTCGTCAAGTTATAAACTTAAAGCTGAATAAATTTTTAGTAATTAATTTAAAAAAATTAATTGTAAATTCTAAGGGTATAGAAAATAGAAAATTTGTGAACTTATAAATATATTAAAAAGGAGTTTTTCCTGTCAAATCGAAATTAAAGTTATTACTAAAAAAGTTCAGTATAGAATCACATAAAATTTATAGCTTTTCTGGATTTATTTTCCTCAAATCCTGTGTTTTTTTACATTAAAAGAAAGTAATAAGATTTGTTTTTCTAAAAATCCGACGCTTTTTATCTGAAGCCAATCAATAAAATCCCTAAGGTCTATTTGGCAAATTTCGTCAAGTTGTAAACTTAAAGCTGAATAAATTCTTAATAATTAATTTTAAAAAATAAATGTAAAATCTAAGGGTATTGACATAGAAAATAAAATTTGTGAACTTATAAAAATTAAAAAGGAGTTTTTTCCTAGCAAATGAAAATTAAAGTTATTACTAAAAAAATTCAGTATAGAATCACAAAAAATTACAGCTCTTCTGGATTTATTTCCCTACAAATCCTGTGCTTTTTACATTAAAATAAATATTTAAGATGAGAAAAATCAAGGTGAATGATTTTTTATGTTTGAGTGTTGATGTGTAATTTTCATTATTTTATTTAGGTGATTTTTTTATTATCTAGGATTTTTTAAATATGGATTTATGAAAATATGTCTAACCTCCTAGTGTTAATCCTTAATGCGTTTTGTTCCCTTTTTGTCCTGAAAGTGATTGGGAAGAAAAAAAAATAGTGGCAAATTATCTTCAGAACTGACGCGTCCTCAGGGGAATTCGTCTTCTGTTCCTCACTCGTCGTGTTCACCCGTCGAGCTTCTGAGCGGCACTGACAGCTTTCGGAGGGTTCGCCTTCCATGGAGGGAGGGGCGACCTCGGCCCATCGGCTTTTCCTCGTCGGCGGTCTTCTTTTTGCACCGTTTCGAACAATAAATATATATATCGCATTCTCAGACAATTCAGTTAAACGGGAAAACCCGAAATGTTTCGGTGTTTGACGCGTTAGGCCGAAAAACCCCCCTGAGAATATCCACCTCGGTGAAACAAGAACCTGTTCGCTTGTACTCGCTTGTCGGTCGTAAAAGCATTTTAAAAGCCCCTTTGTGTATTTTTAACACGACCGACAGACGTATTTCTTCCTAACCTCCTTTGAAAGTCCATTTTTTTAAGATTTAAATCCTCAAGTTGATCCATGAGGTTTTATCTCAATGGATTTTCCACCATGTTTATACATTAACCATTATTGTGCATTTTTACCATAGTATTTGCTAAAAAATAAAATATAGAAAAAATAGCGTTTCTTGATTCTTTTTTATGACATCATTAATTATGAACCTAATACCGATGGAAAGTAGATTTTTATCATTAAATAAATAACAAAAATGGACAATTTTCTTAAAAAAAAAGAAAAGTTTTTGTAAGGTGAAAAGTTATGAATTGCAATGTTTGCATGAAATTAATTTATGAACTTTATTTTAGACACAAGAAGAAATTTATTCGGGTTCTTGATGAAATAAATGAAAAAACAAGTCGTTTTTCTTCGATATTTCCATTTTTTAATTACAAGAAAAGTTTAGAATAGTCTGTTTTTTACATATGTTTGAAATTATGTTATTCAATCATTTTCTTGGAAATTTGAAAGAAGGAAAAATACAGTATTGTCATGTTTTTGCTTCAAAGTTGAATTATAATTTTTTAAGCATTTGCTGAGCTTTTCTTTGTGGTTCTTTCTTTATTTTTGTATACTTCCAGTAATGTTTGTTTTGTATAATCCAAAAAACTTATAAATATTTCTTTTAAAGAAATAAACCAGCATGAAAAAGTTTTCACAGTTGATAGATCAACCAGATGCCATAGACCAAAAACGTACCTCTATTTCATGGAAATCATACGGATTAATTTCGCGTTTTGTCGAAAAAAAAAATCCTTTGGAAATTTGCATCGATCGAACGAAAAACGCATATTCGGTGGAAAAGAGAGAATAGGCGGACCGAACTCCGTTTTTGGACCAAAAATAAGTGGAAAAATGCAGCTCTTTTCAATGGAAATCCTATGAAATTTCGATTTTATAGACAAAGAACTTTCTATTTTGCAGAAATTAACTCTTTAGAAATTAAATAATTCAACAAATGTTTCGATTATTAATTCAACTGAAAAATCAAGCGTAACCCGATGTTATTAATATTAAAATAAATAAATAGATAAATTGTAATAATAATTGTCAATTAATTGATCATAGTGAAGGAGAAAAGTCATATTGTACTAGAATTGTAAAAGCCTGTAATCTTAGAGGGAGCAGGCAGTGAAAAAACCGAAGTTTGGCGGTTTGAGTTGAAGAAAATCCACTAAAATCTGTCGAAATTTGTGCTTGGCCTACAATAGCGAAAATAAGCGTACGGAATAGAGTTTTTAGACCATAAACCAGGTGCATTTCAATGGAAATCGTATGAATTTTCAATTTTATAGGCAAAGAAAACTGATACTTTTTTTGGGCAGAAATTTCACCATTAATCTCAGCAAATGTTTTAGCTAATGATCCAGAATGGAAATTCTAGCACAACCCGACAATTTCACAGTTTGATACAAAAAATACAATAAAAACCTTTTGACAATTATACTAAAAGAAAAACGCATATAGACAAAGAACCTGCAGTCTAATGATATTTTTCCATCTTGTATCGATTCGGTCCGCCTATTCTCGCTTGTCCGACAAATTTGCGTTTTTCAGTTGATCGATGCAAATTTCCAAAGGTTTTTTATTGATTTTTTTTTATTGTCAAACAGTGAAATCATCACGTTATGCTAGAATTTCCATGTTGGGCTGTTACTTGAAACTTTTCTAGAGGTTTATCGTGAAATTTATGACGACAATGTCATCATTCGACAAAAATAGCCAATAATAACAATTGGAAATTTGCATCGATCAACCGAAAAACGCACATTTGGCGGACAAGCGAGAACAGGCGGAACGAATGTTGTTTTTAGATCAAAAACAGGTGGAAAATGTTTCAGCTGTTTAAATGGAAATTCTGTGACTTTCTATTTAGAAACAAAACCTCTGCTAACATGAAATTGTTTCCGTGAAAATCTTATGATCTTCAATTGACAATTAACGTGCAAACTGACGATATTTTTATTATAAATTTCATTGAAACATCAACATGTTTTTTAAGTAATAATAATAATAATACATGGAACTTCATGTATAAATTTAAGTTTACACTGTTTGACAAAAACAATCCATTAAAAATCCGTGGCAATTCGGATCGATCAACCGAGAGGCGAATATTTGACGGGCAAGCAAGAATAGGCGGACCGGAAATATTGTACAACAATAACAAACGCTGCAATGTCGGTAAATTCGGCTCCCAACCTAGAAATAATTCGCATTCGCTCGAATATCGGGGTCAAGATTAAACCGTCAACCGTCCTTCTATCAATAAATCAATGAATTTCAAATACAAAATTCAATTAGGGCCGTTTTTTTTCTCTCGTAGCTCTCGTGCATTATTTCGATCTTGAAATTTGCCACCCGTCCGCGCGTCGTTTTGCAAGGCTAATTATTGAACCGTGAGGACAACATGTTTGCCAGGTGAT
This sequence comes from Cimex lectularius, assembly GCF_000648675.2. Lineage (NCBI taxonomy): Eukaryota > Metazoa > Arthropoda > Insecta > Hemiptera > Cimicidae > Cimex > Cimex lectularius. Next base: position 906,167 of record NW_019392781.1, read on the forward strand.
AACGACCCCAGGGGTCGAGTGTTAATGAGTGTATATAGTTTATCGATCCGGTAGATTATACGTCGCGAATTGTAGTCGGCCGCCTGCCCCATCCACGGCCGATTACCTTCTTTATAACATAAGATGACACTGTCCTCCTTTGTAACGAGTCTGGCAGATTTGCAAGGATTATGTCGCTTTAGAAACTATTGCCATGAGTTAACCACGTGAATCAGATAAAATGTTCACAGAACTTATAAAAATCTGCAATGATATAATTGAGACACTATCATCCTAATAAATGGGACCTACCAAAGACAACTGGCACCCTTCCTGCTATCCCGTTGTAGAATTGACCGAGCTACTTATTTATCAGATCCCCTACACAAATTCAGTCTGTTTTGCTATGGCGTCGAAACATGGACTGTTACTCATTCTGCAGGACGAGGAATATTTGAAATACTTCAATTAATTAATCTTTATGTAAGGTATCGGTTGAGATAAAAAAGTCACTGTCACGAGCGGGATTCGAACCCACGACCTTCGGCCAAATACGCCGCTGCTCTACCACTTGAGCTATGACTTCGATCCACTCGGACACCAACTTCCCATCTCAACCTACAAACGTTCAAATTTTCCCTCTTTTTTTCAAATGTCACGCAATCTATTCGATTCTCGGCGACAAATGAAATGGCCACGGTGAAGTATAATTAATTCATTTTGCTTATTACATATATTAGGTTTCGTGGTCCAATTGACCAAATAACTTCTTTTCAATTAATAAATCTTTAATTAAGGCTTAGCTCGTGACACTGACTTTTTATCTCAATCAAAACCTTAATTAAAGATTATTTATTAATGTAAATAATAAAATAAAAAATACATCTACCTGCATACAAATTAATATTCTCATTTTGGAGCTTTGGAAATACTCCAATATTCCTCCCCTACACATTGAAAAAACAAAAGTTTTTCTGTTTCTTTTATTACACAAAATTCGTCTAGTTTTACACAACCCTCGCTTCTCGATAAAGACCAGGGAAAATAGTTTCCATGTCCTTCCATTCCTTTAAGGGATCATTGTTCAGAGAAGCGGGGTTGTTGAGGTATAAGGGCAGCTCATCCTTCGAACTTGACGCCTTTTTATGCTTCTCTCAATGTACATTTTTCTTTTGTTTGTGGGTCTGCCAGAAGTCGTAGGTCGCTTATGACTTATCGTCATCCGAGGATGATGATGTGGTAGTGTGCGTCTCCCCAGCTTTTGCCACATTCCTTATGATGCTCATAGCATTAAGCTGGTTTGGTAAAATGAGTATTCTTAAACCTTGTGGCCGAAATGGTTGAAATAACCATGTTATTTTCCTCTAAATTTGAAAATCTTGCCCGGTTATCCGTTAGAAGCGGCTTTTTTATTTCATTTTTGCAGCTTAGTAATCGTCTTGACCATTGGAATTACTGTTGAGAGCATGCAATGTGGGCCATCTCAACACGACACGCAAGTATGGCACAGTTACGCAGGAAACAAACACTTTGAGCCCTGAAGATGATCTCAATAAAGATCGAAACGTTGGCACGGTAAGGAAAATGTTTTTCTGACACCTACATCACACCAGACCGCAACTCACGATTTCCGAATAATCATCGACTAACTGTCACTAATCACCACACACTTTTTTGTTTGTTTTGAACTTTTGAGAATTTAATGTAGAAGTGGTAGAAGATGACCATGGAGGAAGGATCCCTGTACAACTACTGTTTCCAAGCAAACTTCTCAAGGAAATTATTTCTCTATTTTATTTTAGAAATTCGGGCATTTTTTTAAGCACAATTCGGTACCATTTTCCATTCGAGTATTCTTTCCGATACCAAAGAAAGTGCTTGTATCGAAAGTGGAGATATTATTCGATACTTTACTCATATCGATAGTATCGGCACGTCACTAGCTTTGACTGCAAACATCCACTAAAAACTTTCGGAAATATGCATAGATCAACTGCAAAAAGCATATTTAACGAGAAGCGAGAATAGGCGGACCGAACGGGATTTTGTAGCCTAAAACGTGTCAAAAAATAGCTCGATTCTATAATAAACCTTATGATTTTCAACTGTATAAACCACTAACTTGCAGACTGATGACATTTTTGTCATAAATTTCACAATAAAACTCAATAAATCTTTCAAGTAATGATCCAACTGAAGTTGGATTTCCATAGAATAGAGCTACGGTTTTCGACTCGTTGTGTAAAAAATATCGGTTTATGTTATCAGAATTTATGCTTAAAATATAATCGCACAATGTTGTCCATATAGTTGAAATCCGTAGGAGGTTGATCGATGGATCGATGGAAATTTTCAAAGATTCAAGTGCTGTGAAACTGTCAAAACTGCTATTTATGTTTGAGTTATCATGTTGGGCTATTGCTTAGAAAAACATTTGTCGAATTTATTGGATTAATTTATGCCAAATTTTTTATTAGTTTACTAATACTTTGTCTACGTAGTTGAAATTCATTGAATTTCCATAGAAAAGTGCTGCATTTTTTCCCATGTTTTGGTCTAAAATCTGAATTAGGTCCGCCTATCTTTGCTTGCCCGCTATGCGTTTTTCGGTTGATCGATTGAGATTTAATTTTCCAAAGGTTTTAATGAATTGCTTTTTTGTTAAACCATGAAATCAGCGACCGTGCTTGAATTTCAAGAGAGTGAAACATTTGGCCCAATTGTTTCAGCGCCTGCATTTAAAGGTAAAAAAATTCTCCGGAATCTTTCACAATATTGAAAGCCTTAAATACTTATTAAGCACTGAGAAAACCCCGTTCGCGGAATTGGATAAGTCTTAAAATCCCAAGTGGAAACTTACCAACTGCCAGTTTTAACCTTCGCCCTCTGGGTGGAAATTTTTTCCCTTTTCGTTGAAAAGCTGATGCATTTTTGATCGAAGTCTATTCCAAAGGGTTCGCCCTTTCTCGCTTTTCGCCCTATCACACCATCTCAGAAACTATAAATATCTTAACACCCGTACGTTTTAATAACGGAAACCTATCGGATCAGAAATTATTTAATAATTCTACACCTCTGTTTTGAACCATATGAATTATGCCAAAAACTTATTATCCACCGGATTTTAATTAACAAATACTAATCAGAAAAGCGATTATGGCCTTGCTAAAAGAAGACATTTTAAATAGCTTAAAAACCTTTGCTGTGTCTTAAAAGGAGTTCTTTTAACTTGCTCTTCAAGCATTAGTCAAAGAGTATTCATAAAACAAAGTTCTGAAGTATAACCTAGGTAAAACATTTTTTTCCAAAATATATTTAAAAACATTTTTAGCGTGAAGAAACCTAAAACGAGTTATACACGTGATAATGTATCTGTTAAGAAGATGTATAATAAAAAAAAGTAATTTTAAACAACAAAATATAGTAATAAAGTCCGGAGAATGTAAATAAGGCCTTCTTTTAAAAAATGTGGTTGTTGATAAAATATTGTTATTTAAAAGCGTAGAAAACACAAGGTAGCATTTTCTCTCCTAGCAATCTACTTTTTATGCTGAGCAAACCTTGAAAAAAATTTTTTTGCTTTCCTTTTATGTCATTACTTCCGCCGAAGACATTTTCGGTATAAATATTATGGATACTTGTTTAATGTATTTTATCAATTCAAAGGAGCAAAATATTACATAATAAACTTAAAACCTTTCGTTATGATTCTTATTCCCTCCCAAAAAATGTGTGATAGTTTGACCACAAGCTCATTGGATATGCTTTTTCTTCTTTGAATCATAAAAAATGAAGTTTCACTTAACTAATGGGCAATGTCGCCTTCTTGAACTTTTTGCTTACTTCATTAGCCCTGCCTTCTTTTTCAAAATCCTCTTGTAATTTGATTTAAATTTGATGTCTCTCTGCGGATTTTAGTAGTTCTGGTCATAAATAAAGAAATGTACCCTTTCAAGTTGGTTTTGTATAGATTTTTTTTTATAATTAGGCATTTCAACACTTTTGAATAAGCTGAAATATTGAAATGTCCAGTTTTCAGGCTGATGTGAATATTTTCCTTTTAAGTGATTTTCAGTATCATTTTTCGTGTTGAAACCGTATAAATGTCCATTTTTCTGGCTGTTTTCATTAATCCAAAATTTCATTCCATACTAATTTCAGGTATTTTACAACTTTTAAAAATTTTCAAATCGAGCTCCTAAGCACATATTTTCTAATTTTTAACAGACTGTTCAACTCTCAGATTATTTAAAAAAATGTCATTCTCTATATATCAACAATACTCAAATATCGTGTGTACTTAAATTGCAACAATTTTAAAATTAACAATAATTTTTTTTTTGTAATATTCGACTGAACAACAAAAAGAAATACTTATTTTTCAAGCGTATCAAGCATTATTTATTTACCATTTCTGGCGAATTCAGAAGTTCAAATGTTTTCTAGTTGTAACTAGTTTTATAGCTTCACTACTTTTCCAAGTTGCCTGTAAGCCAGACCCGGTTGCAATAGCGCTATTTTCGCTTTTTCTATGCCTCAAGGTGAACTGATAAGCGACGACGCCAGGATATCGCTCAATTTTCGAAAAGAAACGATATTTCTTTTAAAAAAGGTATTTTTAGATTGATTAAAAATTCTCACGTCACAATATTTACAATATTTACAATCTGTCAGATCATTTTGAGTAAGATCTCATTCTTATTCGATGGGTGCATCGATTTGCAACTAAATGACATCCTCGTCCTTCGGGCCTTCACCGTCCGTTTCGCTACAAATCGACCAAGGCATGAATATTAAAAACAAATTCTACAACCCTTCTCAATCATTCTTTCAAAAATTGTCGTCATTAAAAACCCCGTTTCATGGACGACCAAGAAAAACCCGAACAATGGGCCAGGATTTTTCACATGGGTCGATTGACAGGCCAGACGTTTTAATTTCCCCTTTCCTGTCGCGTTAATTGTCCATTTTTTCAAATTAGACACTTGCGCCATTGCTAAATTTAGGCTTATGTAACACAACTGTTAATTTCTATGTAATTCGATTGCCGTAAATTGCAAGTATTCCGTGTATACTTGGAATGTGCAGGCCACAGCGGGACGTTTTCTGATAATAATACACTATTTTCCACTTATCAATACTACACGTTTTAATTTTTAATAGGATTATTTGCATGTCACAGATTTCTTATCATTAAGGAAAGCTTATTACAACCGTTTTTGTAATTTCCAGCTGGCAGAGTTTAATTTGAAAAAAAAAAAAAAAAAACATATATATGAATACGAGAAATTATACATATTTAATACGTCTAACAAAAAGTCGTATTAAAATCAATTAGCGAGAAATCAATCAATAGTTCTAGTGCAGGGGGAAAATCAGTTTATAGTTTAGAACTGACGAAAAAAATGAAAGCACAAGAAAAATCAATCTGCAGTTTCAAATTATCTAAGTTCCGGAAAAAAAATCAATTGTTCAGAAAATTGAATCATTAGTTCTTCAACGACCAAAGAGCAGGGGGAAAATCAATAGTTTAGAATTTAACAAAGTTCAAGAAAAATGAAGCAGTAGTTCGAAAACTACAAAAATACATGGTGATAATCAATCAATAGTTCAGAAATGACGCTTGAAAAAAAATGAATCAGTAGTTCTGAAACGACGAAAGGACAGGGGTAAAGATCAACTAACATTTAGAAATGAACAGAGTATCAGGGAAATCGAGCAGTAGTTCTGAAATTTCGTAGTACAGGGTGAAAATCAATCAATCGTTCTGAAACGACGAAAGAAGAAACCACCAAAAGGCATGGGGAAAATCAATTAATAGTTTAGAAATGAACAAAGTTCAGGAAAAATGAATTAATAGTTATAAAAACTAACTAACTACAAAACAAGGTAAAAATCACTCACTAGTTCAGAATTGATCTGTAGTTCTGAAACTTCCAAAGTACAAGGTGAAAATCTACCAATAGTCCAGTTATGCCCAAGACCAGAAAAAAATTAATCGTTAGTTCTGAAACTGCCGAAATTCAGGAAAAACGAAGCATTAAATCAGAAATGATCAAAGTCCAGAAAACATAATCAGTAGTTTTGAAACTACCGAAAATTAGGAAAAACGAAGCAGGAAATCAGAAAGACCAGTCCTCCCCCAATGAAAAAAAAAATATCAGTAGTTTTCAAACTTCCCAAGCACATGGTGAAAATTTATCAATAGTTCAGTGATGCCCAAAGTTCAGAAATAATTAATCAGTAGTTCTGAAACTACGGAAGTACTGGGAAAAAATCTATATAAATAGTTCAGTGATGATTAAAGTCCAAAAAATTTAATCAGTAGTTTTGAAACTACCAAAGTACGTGGTGAAAATCTATCAATAGTTCAGTGATGCCCAAAGTCCAGAAAAAAATTAATAAGTACTGAAACCTCCAAATTACAGAGTGAAAATCTGTCAATAGTTCAGAGATGCTTAAAGTCCAAAAAAATTTAATCAGTAGTTTTGAAACTACGAAAGTACATGGTGAACATCTATCAATAGTTCAGTGATGCCCATCACGTAAAAAAAAAAATATATATATATATCAATTAATCCGTAGTTTTGAAACTCGAAATTCAGAAAAAACGAAGTAGTAAATCAGAAATGCCCAAGTCCAGGAAAAATAAATTGGTAGTTTTTTCTCCATTTTTAACGTTATTCAACCTCTAATTATAATTTCTAGCGACGTTCAGCTGTTTTAAAACGGCAAAATTATTTATACATTTCACTTTTTTTGCCTTTATAAATATAATTCATTAAAGGCAAAAGACAAGAGCATCTAACTCAAAATATCATCATTCCTCGTAAATTTCGCCATTTTTCAAAAAAATATCCCCATAGAAACAAACGGCCGACGAAGGGGAAAAAAGTCTCTTTACAAATTTGCCGCTATGATCTTGTTATCATTACTTTCCGAAATGGTTGAAAATAACAATTGTAATGCTTCCTACAAACGAGACCACGATGTTTGTTTAGCTTTGACCTTTTTTTTTGAAAAATTACAGAAACGATTGTTAGCCCTCTTGTTATTTTATCGTCTTTTTACTCTTATTTCATAAAGGGCGGATTTAGAATTACATTTCTACGGCGGTCTTGTGTATAATTTTACAAAGGAAATATGATGGAATTATTTTCGTTCTAATAATTTGTACCAGGGGGAATCTCTGTTTGTCCAAGGGTTGTGTTTATTTTAGGAAATTTGAAATCAAGATTTCCCCCAGCGGGGAATTTCAATTTTTAACCGCGTCGTGCTTTATGGTTTATTTAAGTAGAAATACAGTCGTCGGAAAAGATGGGAAATATGTTAAATATTTTTATAGGATGGTTCAGTCCAAAACCGTGGAAATCCGTCGTGCTTCCGCCTCTCAAAGGTAGAAATAGCAGTTTCAATCTGTTTTTATCAATAGCGATAACGAACCGGATCGAATCCTTGTTATCGTCCCTCGTAATCCTCGCTTGTTCGACCGACGGCGAGGCGTATTTTTATAATTCGGGAGACACGCACGCGTCCAATTTGCCAAAAGGTCCGCGTACACGGCGGAGAGGTGAATAACACAGCAATTTCCATTATTAAACGGGGAAACTAACGATATTAGGTCTCGTCTAACATAATCAGCGAATCATTTCCAAGAATTTCAATTATATTTATCAAAAAAAAAAAAAAAAGGTTGTATTTTTGACGCAAATGGAAAAGAATTGGATCATTAACAAAGTTATTTTTACTTACAACAGATTGAGAGGATTGATCCCCCTTTTTCAAAGCGAAAAACACATTGAAATACCCAAAGAAGAAGCGGCTACTAATCGGCCCAAACGTCCATTCCTGTCAATTATGCTAATAAATTATATGTGTGAACGGAGGTTTCTTTAACCTTGATATTTAATTGGTAACGAGCTGACTTAGGCCCGAAAAAATATACACAGAAATCAGCATGAACTTTTACATCATGGAATACAACCTGAAAAATGGACATTTCAATATTTTCAGCTTTTTAAAACTGTTAAATACCTAATTATTAAAAAAAAATCTGTTTACAACCCAACTTGAAAAAGGTACATTTCTTCAACCACTAAAATCCAAGAAAAGCGCAAATACAATTATATTTGTAATATATATTATCGAAACTTGTCAAACTTAATTAATTTCGGGTTTAGATCAGCTTACTTGCTACCGGCTAAATTCTACGCGTGGGTATTCCCAGTGTTAAGGAGTGGCCTCCGGAACAAACGGTCCTCCGGGCTGGATTTGAAAAGTTGTTCATCCTTATTAAATCGATTAGGTTTCGTGGTCCGATTTAACAGCCAGTGTCACGAGCGGGATTCGAACCCACGACCTTCGGCTAAATACGCCGCTGCTCTTTTTATCTCAACCAATACCTTACTTAAAAAGGAATGCTAGGAATGGTATTAAAAAATTTATAGTAGGCGGAAAATGTTTATTTGTATTTTAAGGACGCTTCAAATTAACTAAACTTTGTTAGGAATTTCAAAAATATTCCCAGTAGATGAGTACTTTTATTATTATATGTGCAACCTTTAGTTCAAACTTCTTCTAAACATTTATTTCAGACAGTTTAATATTAATTGCATTTTGTGGAGAATTATCCTGCTAAGGAGCGCCCCTTCCGAACAAATGGTCCTCCGGGCCGGATTTGAAAAGTTGTTCAATATGTTAGGAATAAAAGAAAATCTAATATTCTTTTCTTCTTTTCAAAAATGTTGAATACTCAATTAACAAAGACTAGGCCGAAAAATGTATATTTGTATTTTAAGGACGCTCCAAAATAACTAAAATTTGCTAGGAATTTCATAAATATTCCCAGTAGATGAGTGCTTTTATTATTGTTTGTGAAACTTTTTCTTCTAAACATTTATTTCAGACAGTTTAATATTAATTGCATTTTGTGGGGAATTATCCTGATAAGGAGCGCCCCTTCCGAACAAATAGAACTCGGGCCGGAAACGATGGATGATATTGTCAATTAGTTAAGCAAAACTAGATTTTTTTTAAATGGCTCAATGGAGAGATGGAATATCCAATGAGTTTACGGATCACGAGATTAAACTTTTTTTGGCGTCAATAAGAATCATAATGGCAGATTTTCTATTGTGCAAAAATAGTGAAACTGCCTGAAAAGTGGTCAGTTCTACATTTCGGACTGGAAATTTGTGTATTTTGGAAGTTTCAAATCTCATCAAATCCGCATGGAACTGAACGAACATAAAACAGTAGAACAATGTACGACAAAAATATTTCGAACATTTGCTAAAAACTGGTAGAAGCTTATTTTTACGGTCCAAAGGATATCCAATGAGCTTATGGATCATAATCCTTTCATGATGAGCCATTAAAATTCTGTGGGTTGTCATAAAAATCGTAGTAGTTGGTTTTCAATATGTTATGCAATATTTTGGTTTTGTGTCCAACAATCTGGACTAGAAATAACGCGAAATTCTCCCAGGAATGGTTTAAAACATCGATAGCAGCCTGAAAAATGGCCAATTTTAAATTCTGATGCTTCAGAACTACAGAACAAACAGAAATTTGTTTAATTATATTTAGTGACACGTGTGACAACTGTTATAAATGTTGCAAACGTCGTATGAAAATAAATTAATTTATAAATTATTACAAACGAGACGCGTCTTATTTTGGCCGGCCGTTTGTAAAATGTAAGCAATTTACATTGGTGGAATTCTAATTTAACAACAGGTGTAGATCAGGGTGTCACCTGGCCGTTCATCAACCCTGCTCGACCTAGTTCGTCCGAGGTCGCTAATGAAAAAAAAGGGCGGCATGTTACACGACGGTAAAATGTGAAAAAACCCCACATGCACCGTTGTGAAAATCCTTCAACACGTCAGAATTTGTCGCAATTTCCCTTCTCGTAAAGAAGATCCTAATATTTCTTGGATTAATTTAAAAAAAACAGGTAATAGGAAACAAGTTGTACTGTTATAACGGAAGGTGCCGTGAAGGACAGTGATGACGGCGTGAAGCGAGACAAAAGACCCACATATTGGGAATTTACTCTTACATTAACAAAGATAATCTCATATTTAAAAAAAACAAAAAAACAAACACATACGGATCAATTATTATTCTCAAAGTAGTCTCACTATATTTGTATTTTTTAATGTAGAACAGAAAATCGTAAATTAAATAATAAACAAAACCAACTATTTTTTTGGAAAAGAAATTCTCACACAGGAATTCTTTTTTTATCAATACAAAAATATATTTTAAAATAATACAATGTAAATAGAACTTGATTTTTAATATAAATGAAAATGTTTTTGGTGTTTTTTAACATCTTGTTTTGGCGCCCAATGAAATTTCCATGCAGTTCGTAGTACGATTTGGAGAGGAGGTGTCAAAAAATAAGCGAATTTGGAATAAAGATTTATTTAACAAAAATTAAAAATTTATATTTAAAATAAATAAAAATAAAATGTTTAAAATTGAAAACAGCAGAAGTCCTGAGGAAAATTAAGGAACTAAAAAAAAACTGATGATAGAAGTGAAGACTAAAAGTAATTTTTTTAAGCATGAAGAGAAAGATTGTTTTAAGTAGTTATTTTAGATTTTTTCTATTTATCTCCCTCATTATTGCTATTTTTTTTCTCCCCCCCCCCCCCTAGAAAGAATGAAGAGGTCAAAATATTTTTAATACCTATTACAATAAAAAGAACCTAAATATTCCTAAAAGAGCAAATGGTACAAAAAGAAAGAAAATACTTTCTAATTAATCTAAATTAAAAAAAAAAAAAGCTGACAAGTGATTCCATTTTGAACTTTTTATCAAACGTGCTGCATATTTGTCTTAGATCAAAGAAAAATTGGATGTTTTGGCTTGGAAGATTTTTCGTTGTAGTATTGATTTAATCAATCTCTTTCAGATTTGGTGCTTGTATAATGAGTCGTTTCGGACGATTTTGGATTTGGATTCTGGGTCGGTTGCGCGGGTCACTTTTTGGGTCCGTCTTCACTCGAGGGTTTGTAGTATTACTCTAATAACCCTAAGCCGGTTCAAAATTATGTCTTCTACTTTTTTTATTTCCCGTTTTAGCTTTTATCTATGCTTAACCGATTGTTTGTGATAACTGGCCTGTTTTTCCCCTTCTCGGGCTTTAACTGATTAGCTCATTGTGTTGCGACTGGGTATTTTACATGGTAACGCCGTCTGCCAGGGCTTGAAAACCTGAAAGTGACACTTAACTCATGCGAAACATGCAGAAGGACTAAAAATAGACGATGGGGTCGTACATGAGCCAAGGTGAATTTGTCCCAATCTACGAGACACGTTGATTAAGTCTGCCATTTAAGTCCCGTACCGTCGGACGTGACAAAGCCCACGTTTGTAAATATGAGAGGAGGGGAAAAGGAAGATAAAAAAACCCACTGAAGAGGCAATATATATCCAATGGACATGTGTGACGTCCGTTTATTAAAACGGTGGAAAAGTTTTCCTTTTATTTTTTTTCGCGAGTACACAGCGCGATTGAATTGAATCGTTCCATTTGATCCGTGACGAGGGAGGGGGAAAGCATCGGAATCGGATGAAAAACTTACATGAACATTACTTTACATCCTTGGTTTATCCTTTGCCGATTATGCAACGTCTGAAAGTGATTTTTAACACTTTCTTCTTTACCTCACGCCTGACAGATCCCTTTTTCTTTTATAATTTATTCTTTATTAATTTCCTTCACGTTCAATTAAATGATTCACCTGGCGTTCTGGAAAGAAGCTGGAATTACAAACTTGTACTCATCAGTCTTGGCTGAAATTGAACACTATCTTAAAAAAATGAAACTTGTAATTTCGCATTGTTCTTTCACCTTATAATACATGAATCACATTTGAGATGATGATGAGTCTTGGTCTGCGAGCCTGCGAACTCGTGCATGGCATAGGGCCTGTCACTCGCCGGTTATTTTAATATAATTAAATGGGCTGGGGTATGAAAGCATATTATTTTCCTTGATTTCGGACGACAGAGAGGTAGATTGAGATGTTAACAAACTTTTTCGATCTTCATGCTTAGGGCCATGGATTTTTTTGTACAAACAGTGTTATGGGTTCTTTCTCAGTACTCTCTCAAAAATTGCAGAGAATAGTACTGCAAAGAATTAGGCACATTTTAAATTAATTAATTATTGCCAATTTGCCTTCAGATCCATGCATTCTACTTCCATGCAGCCAGATTGGTGGCTATGATTCTCCATAATTTTAATGTAAAAATGGGAAAGAAAGCGTTTGATTTTGTATGGCACATCTCATAATTAAACTCATGTAATTCCTATCTAGCTAACACATTTAATTAGTAATTATCTAACAAGCAGGAAATTCTTTGTACGGATTGATTGCATAAGATCACCTTTAAGAAATATTAGAGCTGGGGTCCCACAAGGGTCTGTCCTTGGACCAACCTTATTTGACATCTCTGATGATACAGGCTTTCTAAGTGCCTCTTATAGGGTTGAGTCTATTTGCAGAGAAGTATCAGTATAGAAGTGTGTTTTAAATATTTTGAAAAATGGAGAATCATAGCTAATGGTAGCAAAAGTGAATCTGGAAGAAATGTTTGACCAAATCAGACCGCAGATTGTTAATCGTGTCAAAGTAAATAATTCGTTCAAACGCATGAACCGTCTTAAGAAGCCTTTACTCGGTCTTTAATAAGCGTCCATGTATGGTAAAGATGAATAACTTATGTATGAACTATACATACATCCATTTTTTTTTACGGTTTTTGGTCACCATACTTGGGCTCCATATGTGACGAGTGTCTAACCGTTGTTGTATACAGCCAGTGACCAATTGTTGGATTCATATTTCATGTTTTACTACGAAATTTTTGGCTCACGGTTGTTATGGACTTGACTTTTTGTGTCTTCCTTTCCAAGGATTTGGCCACCATACTAGAGGTTCATATGTGAATAGGTGTCTAACCGTTGTTCTATAGGTAGGTCAATTTTCCGATTAGTAGCCCAGGCTTTACTTCAAAATCTTTGTCTTAGTTTTCTTATGGTCTTCGCCTTTTGGGTCTTCTTTTCCCAGGGTTTTGTCCATCATACTGGAGGTCCATATGTGACTAGGTGTCTAACCGTTGTTCTATACAGCCAGTAGGTCAATTTTTCGATCAGTAGCCCAAGCTTTACTACAAAATCTTTGGCTTAGTTTTCTTATGGCCTTCGCCTTTTGTATCTTCTTTCCAAGGTTTTTGTCCATCATACTAGAGGTTCATATGTGACTAGGTGTTTAACCGTTGTTCTATACAGCCAGTAGGTCAAATTTTCGATCAGTAGCCCAAGCTTTACTACAAAATCTTTGGCTTAGTTTTCTTATGGCCTTCGTTTTTTGTCTTCTTTACCAAGGTTTTTGTCTATTATACTCGAGGTTCATATGTTACTAGGTGTCTAACCGTTGTTCTATAAATCCTGCAGGTCAATTTTTCGATTAGTAGCCCAGGCTTTACTTCAAAATCTTTGTCTTAGTTTTCTTATGGTCTTCGCCTTTTGGGTCTTCTTTTCCCAGGGTTTTGTCCATCATACTGGAGGTCCATATGTGACTAGGTGTCTAACCGTTGTTCTATACAGCCAGTATGTCAATTTTTCGAGTAGTACCCTAAGTTTTGCTACGGCCAGTGACCTGTTAATAGTCCTACTACTCCTCTGAGTTTGACCATCTCCAATTGCAGCAGTGAGTTTGCCAGTCTTGGTGAGGGTTGTTTTATCACAAGTCTACTGTGTCTAACTCCCCAAGAGTTTATCCACTTCTCATTTTGTTTTATTTGGGTCCATTCTGAAATGGAGGATTATTTGTTTTTGTAACCCCAAGTTTAGGTTCAGGGCCTATCTACGGTCTTGCAGATCCTCCTCTGGCCAGTCTGCTATCTACTTAGACAAAATTCCTTTGTGCCCTGGCACCCAAGATATCAGGATGTTGTGCATCCCCAGTTTTTGGATATTTTGGATTCACTAACTGACTAATGTTGATGTGATTTTTTTACGCCAAAAATAGCTGCTTGGCTATCCCATCTTATGGATTTTTTTGGCAGTGTACCCCTTTTAAGATTTTCTAGGGCGAAAGCACGTATTTCTGCGTGTGCTTCCCTAATGAGTTGATTGTTAATTTTTGGGCTTGTACAGAAAACACCCGATTCTTCGTTTGTTTAGGGCCATCTGTATACCATACCATTGTATCTTATGCTCTCATGAGAGGTTACTGATTCCAGTAATATTTTTGGCGGGTCGACAAGATAAGTCTAGGGTACAACCGAAATCCGGAACAGAATAGATTTTTAACAGCAAATATTTTCAAATGGTATTGGCTCTTTTATTATGAAGAACTGTCTGAAGTACGTCTTCATAAGTATTATCATGTGTAATAGATATAGGGAAATAGCAAGAATTTTTTGACTGAGTATGAATTTTATCAGTAGAAATTTGTATTTGATGTGTTTTTTAGGAGAAAACGTAAACAGGTGTTCCGTGTACTGACAATATTTCAGCTAAACCGAAATGTGAAATATCTCGGATAAAATTGAGAATCAAACATTGGATTATATACATTTTACTTTTTAATCCAATTTGACATGTTAAGGATAAACTCCTGAAACTCTGACGTCTGACCACGGGGCAGACACCCAGTATAATATTTTTTAAATTATATATTTGTATTTTTCGATTGGTACTGTACGTTTTATCTCAACGTTTGAAAAAATAATTTTCTTAACTCGTTTATTTAAAACTGTAAACAGCTATGATGCCGTGAGGATTTAACCGTATGAACTTTTTGTTAAGTTGGCAAGCTTTGTTCGTGAGTGTACCGGTGGCATATGTTTAACTTATTTCTTCTTTTTCTATAGCGTTTTTATAAATGAAATGGAAATCCATATCGAAGGAGTTGTAGAGCAGGGTGTTTTTCAAGCAGAGTAACGCCAGTCCCCAGATACTGTCGCGGATGATGATGGGAGCAAAGAAGGCGCCGTTGGATCTCTGGATGGGGCAGGTGTTGGTCGACAGCTGGATGCATCTCGGCCTTTGCGAGATGCCCAAGCTTGTAAAAACCGTGTACATTTTTAGATGGTCGCTCTCGGGGAACCCTTGGAAGTAGGTGTCGCACTGGGACCTCGTCATTGCCAATCCTCCGATCGCATCCGCCTGCATCGACTTGTTCGAGTTCACCTGGCAGTACCAGGCCCCCCCGGGCGCCGAATCCTCTTCCATATCGTCCAACACCTGTTCGAGGTCTCTGTCCAAAAATTTCGTCGGGAAGTGGAAATAGTTTTTCAAAATCAGGTCCATGGCCGTTTCCGTCGTGACGAGGGCCAAGTTGCGAGCTACCGCCGGGAAAGGGACGGTCGAGTTCTGCTTAATCTGCTTGCACTGTTCGTGTAGGAGGATGCCCTCTACTTTGTAGTCGACGCTGAACTCCGTGTAGACCCGGACGTCTACCTCGTGGATGGGAATTGGCGTCGGTATCCCATCGTTGTCGAAGTTGGCCACGTGAAGGCATTTCGTGAGGACTTTATTCGAAGTTATGACGACTGCGACGTAATACGCGGCTTTCAGCGGCCGCTGCAGTGACGCCAAAGTCCCATGGTGATCGTACCAAGCTCGGCATGGCACATATAACGTCAATACTAACAATAAAAGTAACATTATTAAGTCATATGACTTTTTATTTCTTTTTAACTTGTGGCTTTCAGCTGTTTTTCCACCAATCGTGAATACAATATCATCTTCAAAACTAACTAAATTTTATAACTTATAATTTTCACTCATACAACCATATATGCATAAAATAGAATAAGCATCATATTTGTGATGTTTTCCGTTTAATGGCAATGTCTGTTGGATTTTAAAAGATTAAACTTAAATTTTAAAACTCTCACCGCTTCCTAATCTTATCCATCCTTCAGAAGTCAAATTCAAAGTTTTCCTATTAAACACTCAATATCAAACCGAACGCCGAGGTACCTTATTGAGGGAGACCAGTTAATTTATTTTCCATTAAGGTAAACTTTAAGGTCTACATTTGGACGTATTTTCATGAAGAGTTGTACTCCTGTTCACACTTATTTTCTATCTCGTAAAGTACCCGTCAGCCCTCTCCGCTGCCCTGCTCAATCGGTCCACTATAACACTCGTCCTACGTGATGATGTGCAGAGTTCAGCGTCGTCCGCGAACCAGCTCAACGCCAGGACTTTTGGCCATATCATTAATATAAATTAGGAACAGAGTAGGTCCCAGAACAGTGTCTTGTTGGACTCCACCAGCACCAGCATTTTTTTTCTAAATGTCACAGAGGCAAATGAATGCGAAAAGTATCCTGCTCCACAGCTACTACCTCATTGTTTAATCCTTTCTCTCGGATGTGATGAAAATTGGTATTGAATTTTCAGACCTGGCCGGTGTTCCCCAGGGGATTATCATAGGACCAATACTCTTACTGGTTCTCCCCTAACACCCAAATCACAACCTTTACGGACGACACCATCCTCTCCTAACATTCCGGCCCAATCCTTGCAGCACTCAATGGTCTATGAAGCTAAAAGGTAATCTGTCCATACAACCGCATCCGTTACCCGGGATTCTTCTTAGACTTACATGATATTATTGTTTAAGGCAGAGAAAATGAACAAATGAAAACACTAAAGCACGGTATAATCTTGCCTTATGAATAATTGAATGGTAATATCTACCGTATAGTCAATTTGTTCGGCTAAAATCGCAATTGCACGCCACCTTTGATCCATCCTTGCATAAACCGCAGGTTTTGTTTTGAGAATGCACGACTGTGGGATCTGTGACGGTTAAAACTGGAAATTAATCAGGTTAGAGGTAGGAAAATGGCCAGGGACCGAAACGATCCTTGTCCTGGCTTCCCGGCTCCTTCTTCCGCGTTGCACCGGGTCAAGGATGGTGAAAATCGAACCAGGTCGGACTCCGCTGCATTTCCTTCAGCGATCCTATTAAACAAAAAAATGAAAAATATTACTAATAGAAAAAGATCGGGTATTCCTTTTATAAAAACCGGAATGGAACCGTTGGATTTTTATGTATGTTTCCTGCAATTAACAGAAAAAAATAAATTTATAAATAGGTTCTGAGGGTCAATTGCGACCCTTGTCAATTTGCGACGAATAGTCAATTTTTGTCTGAAGCATTTGGTTTAGTAAAAGAGTTTGAACAATGAAGTTGAGGTTATTTGGATATTTCGTGGGAATGAACTGATTATAAGAGTGCTGAGGTATGGAGGTTTTTTGGATGTATGTATATTAAATAAGCTCTCGGGTTTTGGGGTTCTTTTGACTACACAATCGCCCAAATGTGGCAATGGGGCCGAGGTTAGATTTCGTGAATATGTGCACTTAGGTTCTGAGGGTCAATTGCCAATATGGATACTCAGTATGAGCCTCAGGTTCGGAGGAATGAAAAAACATTTGTTAAAAGACCTGAAGCACTGAGGTTACTGAATGATTAAACATTAAGAGTTCTCAAGAATTGAATTTTATGAGGTTCTTTTGACCACATAATTGCAAATATGTGGCGGTGGAACTGAGGTCGAAAGAACGATTAAACTTTAAAAGTTCTCAGGCATTGAGATTTATTTTATAAAGCGAATACTCAATTTGTGTCTGAAGCATTTAGGTTTGTGATAGTGAACGAGCAACCAATATGATGCTGAGGTTATAAGTATATTTCAGGTTTATACAGTGATTACTATACACTAACTGTCAATTTACACGAAAACATGTTAGCCAAGATTACTCCCAATGTCTTGGAGAAGTCGTGGTTTACGCCTGTTCCTTCCTCTTTCGCAGTTTAAAGTGACTTCTCTTTTCGGAAGACTTCCTCCTCTTTTATCCACTTAGTCTCTTGGAACATCTATGTTACTCATTTTTAACCTTTTCGCATCCGATGTTCTCCGTAGAGTAAATATTTTTCTACATGTACATTCTATCATCCCGAGGGCATGTTGTGTACTTTATGCTATGCTAATTGTTTTGGCATGTTAAGTTTATCAAGATACTCGGTGTATTGTTGGTTAACCTAGCGGAAATCAGACGATCAGCAGTCGGCTGTCATATCGGAACGAAATCACGTTTCAGCTCTAAGTATTAGGTGGTTGGTGTTTCCTTCGTGTAATTGCTTGTTGATGTGGAGGTTCCAGGTATGTGGGCGAGGTAGATCCAGATTCCATTCCTAGGTCTAGGCCATTTGTCGAAGTGCATACATCCCGAGAGCATCTTGGTTACTTTGTGCTCTGCTAATACGGTGTCGGCGTGTTGTATCTTAATATCTGAAGATTCTGAACGTGTACCTTGTCAGATATAGGTACTCGATGTATTGATCGTTAACATAGCAGAAATGACTGTCTTGATTCGGCAAGTTAGCTTTTGGTAAAGCTAAACTCCGGGGTATTTCACTCCTTGGTCTCTTGGGTTCCGCGGAAGTGCTAACTTTTTGTGCCATTTATTGAAGTACATCTACATCATCCCGAGAACATCTTGTACTTTTGATACTGAATTTTTCGTCAGGTTTCTGCAGGGATTGAGTCGAGAGGTGCGATAACATCACGCAGGCACAGGTTGAAATCGGGGCAAGAACTGATACTTGTGTGCTCATAAGCTTTTCCGTTCATAGTAACGTTCATTTTAAAGTGCTAAGTTTATTGTGTAAGTAGTGCGTAAGATTGACCTTTAAATAGAACAGTAGTGCGCTCTGCCTTGTACCCGATCCAAGGATGTCATGGTTTGGTTTCAAATCCTTGAACTATTGACTCAGACGATAGGTTTGGTGAGTTGGTAGAGTGCTTAGGCGCGAATCCAAACTGGTAGGATGACTTCTTGGAGAGCCTATAGGTATACCTATAGGTAGCAGGCTAATGGGCCCGTGGTTGAGATCTTTCTCGTCTGCCTTTTTTATGGATTATGATCTAGGCGAGTTTCAGAGTCAGTTTCAAACCACGGCATTTGATGCGGGTACTGAACTACAACAGGACTTTCTAGTCTTTGTCCCGTTTTCATCAAAAAAATTTTTTTTAGTAGTAGTGGCTAACATTGACATTTTTGGGTGAATGCAACAAATTTGCTAGGAATAAAGTTTCTTGAAGGTCTGGCCGATCTATTCGACAAGTCCACAAAAAAAGTTACTAACTATTGGTCACATCATAAGTCATTACAAGACGTTTGAAAAATGGCAAAAAAGAGGGAACATTCGAAAGGTTGTAGGTTGAGATGGGGAATTGGTGTCCGAGTGGATCGAAGTCACGACAGAAGTATTGAGCCGAAGGTCGTGGGTTCGAATCCCGCTCGTGACACTGACTTTTTCATCTCAACCAAGACCTTACATAAAAAGAACAATTAATTGAACTAACTATAATGTTTTTCCTTCAAATTGTCATTAAATAAATACCCCACAAATAGCTAGGATTCTGTTTTTGACAATTTTAGATTACAAAAGCAAAAAATAAAAGTAGAAATCTTTTTTATGCCGATCATAAAAATCTTGGTATGTTTTTCTTTTCTTAATACCACTATCTGTCTTTATGTAATCACGTATTGGGTCCCATTTGGCCGGTTTAATCATCTTTAAAGGGAAGAAGAATCTTATCGGATTTTTATTTCTTGTTTATTCTTCCTTCTCCAGGCCGTAAATAAAAATTGATCGTCGGCGAAGGTCGCACGTACGAGAGACCGCGGCCGCATTGTTATGGATTTTCGATCCGCGCGTTGTCGGGGAACGATAAAGTTTTACGATGCAAATGTCTGACCGGCCGAGATAAGTTCTTACCCCTCTTGGCATGAGTTATCCGGTGATAAAACGTTTTCAACTTAAAAAAAAGGAAAAAAACGAAAGGAAAAATACATCTTACGCGTACCATCCTTAATTTGTAAGGAAACG
The DNA here is from genome assembly GCF_000648675.2 of Cimex lectularius. NCBI lineage: Eukaryota > Metazoa > Arthropoda > Insecta > Hemiptera > Cimicidae > Cimex > Cimex lectularius. Next base: position 926,090 of record NW_019392781.1, read on the forward strand.
GGTTTGTATGGATGTTGAAACGGTCTGAAGGTCTCACCGTCTCTATGGTCAATCCATTCCAGATAATGAAAAAACGTTCCTCGATCTATATATAATTCAGATTTGTTACGCATTCTGCTGTATCCTAAAAGAACAACATGCCACCTACGCCTTCTCTACCGGAAAACCTGATTTATCGTGACGAAGGTTTATAAATAATTGGAAATAGACCGAGATGGACAGATGGTTTTTTTTATCTTTTTTTTTTTTAATAGAGAATCGATTTTGCATCCGGACGGCTATTCCGGGCCGGCTTCCGGTATTTGACGTTGTCCAGCCGAGCAAGACGAGCGCTGACCCGGATACTCGGCGGAATCTTGAGCTTGTTTTTTTTTTACTCCTCGCCACCAAGGCCGACGCGGAGGAATTCTCTCGTGAAATTACAACGATTTGCGTATGGGCTCGTTCATCGTTGATCTAAATCAATTCAAAATAGTCACGCGGACGAACATTCGCCCCAACGGTCTGGGCAAAATTAACACCACGTCTTGCACAATTGCTCGGCTCTAGAGGCATTTTCTGTAAAAGTTCTGCGAGATGTCGGTTCTAATTTCTACACGTGTACCTTGACAGACGAAGGTACTCGGCTGTCGCTGATCGTTATACCTATATGAACAAGGGTCTTCTCTTAGTAGTAAGTAATTATTCTCTTGGGTGATGGTTGTCATGGCAGAGTGATTATTGTTGTGATTGTTGTCAAAGAACACTTAGAGAAATAAAGTTGTTAAAAATTGAGGTAGCGATAGTTATACAGACAAAATGTGCAGCTTGGCAGGCAATGTACTCAGTATGTTGAAGGTTGTTATACCGGAATTAATCCAGGAACACACTTACCCGATGCTACCCGACGCCTTGCACGTTTTGGTGGGGTGTGCACATCTTTCCGACGCAAGCACACGTCGCGTACAGTCCACAGCGTTTATCACAATAATCACTATCACAATCGCAACGCATCTTTTGTTCTTAACGCACTATTTTGAGCAAAACCTTGTAATAAATTGTTAGTTAAATTTTATGAGCACAACCATCTAATAAATTGTTTGTTAAACTTAATTGTTTTAAATAAAGTTACTCCTAACCATCATAATTAAACAATGTTTATAAAAACTTATGCATTTTTGATCTCGTTTAATTTGGTTTACATTAAAATAACATGTTGTAATTAATATAACGACAAAATTACATGTACTTAGTTTGAAATAAACTACAAAAAATATGAGTGTCCTGTTCTGATGCTACCCGACATTACAAAATGGTGTAATTTTACGAGCAAAACTATGAAATAAATTGTTAATTAAATTTTATGAGCAAAACCGTGTAATAAATTGTTCCAATTTTAGTATATGTACCGCCGAAGCGAGTACAATAAATTGTTAGTTAAATTCATTATATCAAAAAATCGTATTCCGGTGTTTTGATTAATTTTCTACCAAACCATTAAAATTAATTTTTTAAATAAAAACTAATTAATTTTTAATCACAGTTAATTTGGTTTATATTAAAATAAGTATGTTGTAATTAATATAACGACAATAATACATGTAGTTTGAATAAAAATATGAGTGTCCGGTTCTTTTGTCTTCGACTGTACTCGATGCGACCCGACGAAAATCTGGACAGTGGGGATCGCAGAGCGTCGGGTAGGTTAGCGTGGCATAGCATCGGGTAGATGTGCACGGGGGTAATGCAACCTTATGGAAAATCGGAGTTTGGATTTGCGTCGGGTAGCATCGGGTAGATGTGCACGGGGGTAATGCAACCTTATGGAAAATCGGAGTTTGAATTTGCGTCGGGTAGCATCGGGTAGCGTCGCATGGCGTAGCATCGGGTAAGTGTGTTTCTGGCTGTAGGGTCCTGGCATGTCACGTTCTTAAAGAGATTATGGACTTTAGTAAATTCTGTACCTGCACCACGAAAGTTGACTTTGAAATTCATTTTCAGTCCGTTGACACAATTGACAGAGAGGTCTTGACAGATCAAAATACTTGGTGTCCTGACGATTAATTGTCTTAACCAGTTTGTAATTTCATCGTGTATACCTTGAACCCTCCATCGCAGAATGGATCCAAACAAAACAAAAGGAGACGTGGATAAACTCTAGAGGTGCTAGACATAGTAAACTCGGAAACAACCCTCACCAAGCCTGGCAAAAGCACTGCTGCAATTGGAGAGGGCCAAACTCAGAGGAGTGGTAGGACTACTAACCGGTCACTGCCATCTGAGAAAACATCTACACAACATGTGCATATACAACGTTGATCCCACCTACAGATTCTGTAATGAGGAGGAGAAAACAGCCACCCATATCATCTTCGAATGCGAAGCAACAGCTCAATGGAGGTTTAACCTAACGTACGGAAAAAACTTAGGGAATCAAATTGCAGCAGCGACAGTCAATGACCTGATACTTTTAAGGAGAAGGATTGAGTCTATTGCACTGAACTAAGGGACTAGGAAGGTACAATAAGCCAGAAGGCTGCAGAGCCTGGTGGGGGTACAAACCACCTCTTCCTAGTATCCTTTTTCACCTTACCATACCTTGACAAATCAGTGTATGCGGTTAATTGATTTAAATTACTGAACGATTATGCACTGACAGGCAAATTTTAAATTGGGAAAATCAATTCGAGGTAAACACACTTAATCCTCAATGCAAAACTAGGATAAAGGTTTTTTTTCAACGTTTACTTTTTACGGAATTTAAAATGTTTATTCAGTCTCATTTGAATTCTGAACAATAAAAAGTTTAGTGTTCATCTTTGTTATCTTACTTTGAATTTTTAAACTTAAAAATGACACTTAGTGCTGAGGATGTGGCGCATGGTGTGACACTTACTGATGATGGACGTTCTATCAGGTGTGCGGCTATTGACATCGGAGTTCCCTATGGAGCACTGCGAGAAGCCGTTAGACGTTTTCTTGAAACTAGGTCCTACCATAGAAGGCCCATTTCTGGACGCCCTAGGGTAACAGAACCACAGGATTTTTGACTTTGAGAATTTTGCGGCAGTCGACACCATGCAATTGTTCAAGCGATTCATCAGCTCCAGGAGGTTCGAGGTGTCCGAATTTCTGAACGCACTGCTCGAAGAAGATAAAATCAGTATGGACTGGTGGGTTTTCGCCCCGTAAGAGGACCAGAATTGACCAGAACACAGAGTTGCACGGCTCCCATTTGCTCGAGAACACAGCCATTGGTCTTTCGACGATTGGTCTGTTGTACTGTTTACAGATAAGTGTAGATTTGCTCTACGATCTCTAGATGGACGTGAAAGAGTGTGGAGAAGGCGAGATAAAAGGTGCAAAGCTTGGAATTTCAATGGAGAGTCGCACAGAGTTGGTTGTTGTTCGTGGATGGTCTTTGACGGCTACTCGCTATGTGGATGAAATTTTGGAACATCATGCGTTGTCTGTCCTCGATGAAATCAGCGACAATCCTATTATAATAAACGATAATGCCCGTCCGTATATCGCTCGCATAGTACATACCGTCAGCAGCATAAAATCATGGTCTTAGCCTGGCCAGCCCGTTCTCCAGAATTGAACCACATCCAACTTTTAACCACGTCCATCATTTCCTGATACACTCCACGATCTTGAAAGGACTCTTCTTGAAGAATGGGCTAACCTCCAGCAAAGAGATTTTTCCAGACTGGTAGAAAGTATGCCCAGGCGTTTTTACGTTTTTTACAAATCAGGTTATATTACAAGTGGGTGGAATTTTTTGCCTGTCAGTCTATTTAAACGTGTAGCTTATTGTACTTAAGTTCTGTATATTTACTAATCAGAAGCGAGACTGGACGGGCCCAAACATAGAAGAATGGGCTAACCTCCAGCAAAAGACATTTCCAGACTGGTAGAAAGTATGCCTAAGCGCCTTCGAGATGTAATTCAGGCAAGAGGAGGAAATTCGCGATATTGAAATGTTAATTAAAAATCTAAAAACAAAATTAAAACAAATTTTATCTGTCCGTCTTGTTTTCATTTTTCTTAGCAATTTACAATTTTTACTTTTTTACACAGACTCAATTATTAAACGTCAAAAAAACGTTAAACTTCGATTAATATATACAAATCAAGTTAAATTACAAGCGGGCGGGATTTTTTTTATAAATACGATATTGTTGTGTTATTTCACACTTGGCATCATATTATATATGTTTAAAATCGTTATTTTATAAAGATTGTGTAGATATTTGAGCAATTGTTTACATTTTCAGAATTACTCTTCTTATTATCTTATTAGGTGATGACCTTTGTTATTATTGAATATAAGTATCTTTTACAATAAGTATCTTATTATGCATATTTTCGATCTTTATTTCAGAATTTTTTATCTTGACATAATAAATATTCGTTTTAAAGATTGGTATTTTTCACTATTGCTTGGTTGGCAATCTTTTTAGTATAATAGGATTTTTTATTCGGTGAAGAAATGAAAGAGGTGAATGTTCTGAGGTGCAAGAATCTGAAATGTGTTCATGACGATTTATTTACTATATGTTAATATAAAATATTGATTATAAAAGTAAGAAAAACGAGTAATTTCCTTAACTAATTCCACAAGTGACGATTGCTTTTTTAGTTTTAATTAAAAATAAGCTGGAACAGTAAAATCTTTTCTCGGGCCCAATAAGGGCAAATTAGTGTCAAGGGGATGTCGGAAGGGGTTGTCGGCATGTAATGAGATTTTGGTTGAGGATGTGAGGGCGGCGACTGAACAAACACCCCCCCCCCTGATATCGATTGAGTCCTTGGCCGTCTTGGCTCCTTTATTTTCTTAACCGGAAAAAACTTGTCTTTTCCACAGTAGAAGAGCTTTTAATAAACTATTCAATTTGTTTATTTTATTTTATTTTTTTTTTGTCCGTAGGGCATATACAGGCAGACGTGCGAGAGGGTTCTGGAGGTGTTGAAATCCGGCCAGGAGACGCTCTTGACACTGCTCGAGGCCTTCGTCTACGACCCTCTCATCGATTGGACACCCCTGAACGAAGACGGCTATACTGGTGAGGACGTGAATTGATGTTTCTTTTTTTTTTAAAAGCGACTTAGATTTATTCTCGGCCGCTGTACAGAAGGGGGTTGGCCTGGAAGTCTGCCAGGCATTCCGATTTCCCTGACCTTGGCCGATGTGGATTTTGTTTTCCTGAATGAAAGACACGATTTGAATGGGCTTCTGGATTTTGTCAAGGAACGACTTCTTTACACATTCCATTTGTCAAAATGTCTGTTTGGAAATCAGGATAAATCTAGACTATAAACTTCGGCTCGTTGAAAAAATTAACCCTGTTGAATGAAACGAAGTACAAACATATATACAAAACAAGTGGAGTAGCAAGTTAACTCCAAATCACCAAAATCTTGCCAAACCACCAAATGAAATTTAACTTGGGAGACTTCTAATGAAGCCAAAACAAATCTACATTGATAACTCCTTTTAGTTTACCGTATTTAGTAGAAAATGTTATGGTTACTACCATTAGCTGTAGTTAAGGGATTCCCACCAATCTTACCAAATTCGAAGTCTGATGTTTTTTGCTTTATTTTTTTAATATGTTATTTTACCGTTGTGGGTTGTCAAGAGATATTCAAGAAAAGGAGAGGGGGTTCAAGTGTTTCTCACCAAATCCACCAAATTGCAACCACGATGTATTTCGGGGAAATTCACTTGCAATATTTTTAATTCAAGTTGATGACAGTATCAGATTTACTTCCGAGAAGAAGGCTTTAGTTAAGGGTTTCCCACCAATCTCACCAAATTCGAAGTCTGATGTTTTTTGCTTTATTTTTTTAATATGTTATTTTACCTTATGGGTTGTCAAGTGATACTTTTAAAAAGGAGAGGGGGTTAAAGTGTTTCTCACCAAATCCACCAAATTGTAACCACGATGTATTTCGGGGAAATTCACTTGCAATATTTTTAATTCAAGTTGATGAAAGTATCAGATTTACTTCCGAGAAGAAGGCTTTAGTTAAGGGTTTCCCACCAATCTCACCAAATTCGAAGTATGATGTCTTTTACGTTATTTTTTTAAATATATGTTTTATATATATGTTGGTTGATTTTACCGTTATGGGATTGTCAAAAGAAAGATATTCAAGAAAAGGAGAGGTAGTTCTAGGGTTTCTCACCAAATTGTATTTTGTAATCCACACAATGTATTTCGGGGAAATTCTCTTGCAATATTTTTAATTCAAGTTGACCAAAGTATCAGTTTTATTTGCGAGAGGTAGGCTGTTTTGAAGTCTCTTTTTTGGCGGGGGGGGGGGAGATTTACCAGCAAATGTTTTTAATTAGGATGGTTTACTCGTTTGGGGGGGGGGTTCAGATACATTATCAAAAAAGCAGCGGGAGGTAAAAGTATTTCCCACCAATCTCACCAAATTGAAACCACGATGTATTTTGGGGAAATTCCCTTGCAATATTTTTAATTCAAGTTGACGAAAGTATCAGATTTATTTGCAAAACGTAGGCTGTAGATAAGGGTTTCCCACCAATCTCACCAAATTCGAAGTGTGATGTCTTTTACTCTATTTTTTTAATATATTTTTATATATATGTTGGTTGATTTTACCGTTGTGGGTTGTCAAGAGTTATTCAAGAAAAGGAGAGGGAGTCAAGAGTTTCTCACCAAATCCACCAAATTGTAACCACGATGTATTTCGGGGAAATTCACTTGCAATATTTTTAATTCAAGTCGACCAAAGTATCTGATTTATTTGCGAGAGGTGGGCTGTAGATAAGGGTTTCCCACCAATCTCACCAAATTCTAAGTCTCTTTTTTTTGGGGGGGGGGATTTACCAGCAAAGTTTTTAATTAGGTTGGTTTACTCGTTTGGGGGGGGGGTTCAGATACATTATCAAAAAAGCAGCGGGAAGTAAAAATATTTTCCACCTATCTCACCAAATTGGAACCACGATGTATTTTGGAGAAAGTGCACAAATTTTAATTCAGATTAATTTTCCTATTGTGGGATTGTCAGACGTATTCAGAAAAAGCAGAAGGAGGTAAAAGTGTTAACCACCAATCTCACCAATTTTGAAGTTGGATGTATTTTGGGTGAAATTCACCAGCAGACTCTTTTTTACGATTGTTATATGAACCACGGGTGGTTTTAAAAAAAAGGAGAAAAAAACAAAGGACTATTTGTATGTCGCGTTCGAATGATTCATAAGAATTATAATTTTCACTGCCTTAAATCAATTGAATAGGCTAAACCGACAAAGCTCTTCTGAATTGCATAAGTGTTGGACCCTAGCGCCGTTCAGTTTAAGATATGATTTTTTTTCATTTTCTCGACGAGGGTATTTGAACTACGAGGTTATATAAACCTCGGGTGTTTTTGAAAAGAAGCCAATTTGTAAAAAATGTCGGCTTTGAATGCAGGGCCGCTGGATCCGAACCCGGGACCTTTACCTTACTGTGATGAGCGCCGTATCAACGCGTAAACTGTTACGGCAACCGACCTCCCCCCCCCCAAAAAAAAAAAAAAGATAAAAGTGAGTAAGTGAGTAAGTGAGTATGTTGTTGGAATACTTGGAAAAAAAAACCTTTAAACCCCCAAAAAAAAAAAACGTTAAAACTTACATGTCCCCTCAATATAATAATAAATAATTAATTAACTTAAAGAATTATTGGGTTGGTACAAAATTAATGCAGGTTTTGAAAATTTGTTTTATTTTCCTAGGTGCTTGTCATGTAAACAAAGCTAAATCCTCAAATCTAATTTATGGATTTTAATAAATACTTTTAACTGTTTTCTTTTATACAAAACATTTTATGTTTATACAGAATTTGATAAGGAGGACTTGCAAAATTAAATTTGTACAAGCTATAATTTCGTCAAATTTATTTCTACGAATATAAACTTTGGCGAAGTACGGCTCAAACGCACGTAACATCAATATGATTTGTGGTGAGGGAAACATTAGCGAATGCACGGTGCAGCGATGGTTTATGTATATAACTGCTGGTATAAAAATAATGCACGTTTTGAAGTTTTGAAAAAGCAGTCAAAACTATTTGCGATTTTTATAAAATAAAGAAAATTTATTCGAAATACTTTTTATCACAATCTATACATCTTTGCCAACATGTAATAAACTGACATAATAACTTCCACTGGCATAAAAATCTTTATTACGACTCACAATCAAGTGTTGGAAGGCGTTTTCGACTTCACCGCGTTCTCTAAACATTTTAGCCCTCAAGAAGTGATCAAAATGCCCCGAAAAAGTGGAAGTCCGTACGCGAGAGGTCGGGTGAATATGGACGGCTGCAGGATTGGCATTGCGACAAGTGGCCTGACGTTATCGTGAAAAAGAATCTCCCCCTTACGGTTTATCAATGCTAGGCAAAGACGTTACAGTTTCCCGTGCATTTTGTCCATTTTTGTGGCAATATTTCTCTGTGGTGATAGTTTCATCATAATGCAAGAAATTATAGTGAAGAGCCCCACCAAACGGTCACCATAACCGTTTCGGTTTCGGGAAATGTTTTGGCGCTCCATTTATCATCGCACGTGATGATTCGATCGAGAAATGGATCATTTTGATTGCGCAACAGAGACATGCAAATTTCAAAATGTCGATTTTTTTTGGTTTCGGTTATTCGTTCGTTACCCACTTTATCGAGTTTTTTTTCTTTACCAATTTGCCCCAGAAGGTGAACAACGGTTGAGTGGTCAATTCTAACCCCTTCCGCAATTTCCCTTGTTGTCTTACGTGAATTTTCTTCAGTCACAGACCCGCGCTAGGTTTCATTTTTTAGAAAATTTTACGCTGGACAAGATGGCTTTTTTAAAATGTTTTCCTAGCTTCAGTCATTAATCAGTAAATACAAAAATCCGGGAACATGTTAATTTTTGCACTTTTTACGAAAAGTTCAAATTGAGCTTTGGAGCAAGGAAATCGTTCTTGGAGCAATCGATAGGAAATTTTAATAACTTTATTGTGAATCGAAATAAAGATTATTATGTCAGCGGAATAAAAGCTCTTAATACACGTTGGCAAAAATGTATAGATTATGATGTCAAATATTTCCAATAATTTTGCTTTGTTTTATGAAAATTAAAAATAGTTTTGACTGCCTTTTGTACTATTTTTGCACCAGCCTAATACAATTTACACTGCCTGTAATCAATTGGATAGGTTAAACCAGCAACGCTCTTCTACATTGCATTAGTGTTGGACCCCAGCGCCGTCCAGTTCGAGATCTTTCGGGTTTTTATTATTTTTTATTTTTTATTATTAGTATTTTTTATTAAATATTATTATTTTTTTTAAAGCCCATTTCTAAAAAATTTCGGATTTGAATGCAGGGTCGCTGGATTCAAGCCCGAGACCTTTACCTTACAGTGACGAGCGCGTGTCAACGCCTAACACTTTTGACCCCCGAAGCTCTCAAAAAAACTTTAAAATTTACTTATACCCTAAATAGAATAATAATTAACCTAAAAGAATTAAAATTTACTGCCTTAAATCAATTGAATAGGCTAAACCAGCAACGCTTTCCCACATTGCATAAGTGTTGGACCCTAGCGCCGTCCAGTTCAATATCTTTCATTTTTATTTATTATTATTATTATTTTTTTACGAGAGTATTTCAACTACGAGATTATATGAACCGTCGGGGTGCCGGTGTTTTTGAAAAAAAAAAAAAAGGCTCAATTGCAAGTATATTGGGTTCGAATGACTCATATGAATTACAATTTACACTGCCTTAAATCAATTGAATAGGCTAAACCAGCAACGCTCTTCCACATTGCATAAGTGTTGGACCGTAGCGCCGTCCAGTTTAAGATCTTTCCATTGTTTTTATTTTTTAAATTTTTAATTTAATTTATTTAATACAGGTTCAAGGAAATGTCTCGTCGTAAAATAAGCAGTTTATTTACAAGATTTCTCACCAATCCCATCAAAATCCATCACCTCAACTTCACATATTAATGTTGATTGTTTTTAATTTTAGGAGCAGTGTACGGCGGAGGACGTGAATTAGTTTCAGAGACAAAGCAGAGTAAGAAAGACCTCGAACACGAAGTCAATAGTTGCATGTTCAAAGTGAGGATCACCGAGGCAAAACATCAATGGCTAGAGAACAAGTAAAACGACATAAATTCCTTTAAAAGAGAGTCAATATTGAACATTGTTTTCAAACAATTACAGAAGGGTTTTGGAATACGAGCTGAATGATCTTGTCGATATGATAGAGATTTGGCAGAGGGATGACTTGAGAATACGCAAGAGCCAGGAGAGCCTTAAAGAGCGTCATACACAGATGGCGCTATTGAAGGTTTGTCCGATTGTTTGTTTTATATAATTGTTTTTGAATTTTTTGTTTGTTTGTCAGGAGGCAGAAGGACAGCCTCAACATGCGCTGTACTCCCTAGGTGCTCGGTATGCAAAGCATGTTCAAGTCTACTCAGCAAAACAGGCAACGCTTCAAGCCTTAAAATCCAGAATTCAGGAATCAGAAATGTTTCTTAATCAATTTCAGGTTAATTATAATTCTACTTTTTATTGTTTATTTTTTTTTAGTGTTTGGTTTAATAAGTGTTAATTTTTTTTACAGACTGTCATTGCAACGCTGAGAGGTGCGGAAATGGCACAGTGGGTTGCCGAGGTGAAGCGCAGGCCGCAGTCCGATGTCTGCCAGGTGTTCGACCTCATCAAGGAGTTCTTGCACAACGCCGGCCGGAGCCAGATGGTCCAACAGTGCAACCAGTCGGAGAAAGAAGTAGGCGAACTCTGCGTCCAACAGACCCAGCTCACCGCCACCCTTCTCGACATGCTCGGCAAATACTGGGAGATATCGCAGCAGTACCCGGCCTCTTATCTCAAACGACATCGAATGATGCTTTATAAACTTTGGGCCGAGCAATTATGCAAAGACATGTCGCCAAAAACGTAACTCATGATATAAATCTTTATTTTTTTGAGTTATGTAATTTTTTTTTTTCAGTTGTGATCGTATTCTTGTTGAAATGAAACAAGAGTTTGCTGTCAGTGAGGATGCGATTAGACAAGCTGGGATGTATTCAGCAGGTCTGCATCGACATACAGCTGAAGCTACTTCCTGGCTCACCAAAGCGATGCGGCGTGTCGAAGGGAATTCTCTTTCTTCCCAGCAGGGTGAGAGATCTGGATCCGTATCCCTCGACAGGATAATAAAAAGTGGTCAGCCCAGCGATACATCAGCAATAACCGGCGTTGTATTAACTGCACTCTGCGCCCTCAATAAAAAATTCTTAATGGTCGAATCTCAAGCAACAAGTAATAAAAAAAATCATCTGGTATAAAGTGACTCGATATTAATAATTTTTTAAATATTAGGCGCTGGCGACTGCTTGCTTAATTTGATGTCAAGGGATGGCGATTGGTTCCTAGACGACATGTGCACCGTAGCAGGGACTGCTGTTAAACTCTCCCAGTTACTACCAGCCCTGAGCAACCCTGATGAGATACCGGCAGACATAAACGTGGCGTACAAATGCATCCAGTGTGCATTCTCGCAGTACAACGCTCTGCAAGGCCTTCACAATAACTTCACTGGAATAATTCTTGTTGAGGCGATGCAGGCTTTGCAAAGCGAAGAGCCTTCCGTCGTCGCAATGGTCGACAAGCTTGAACAGATAGTCTCTTCCATATTGATACCCCTCAGCGATCTGCTTAATCAGCTACAACGACATTTACGTTTTGTCATTTTAGGAATGGAAGTAAGTTTATTACAGTTTTTTACTATTATTATATAATAATTATTATTATTACTATAGAGCCAGCATACGTCTTTCATGGTACCGGTGGAATCTCTAAGAATGCAGTTTGAAGAATTGCTCTCGCATGGTGAGGATAATCTCACTCAAGGTCAAATGTTGCTAATGGGCTTCAACGGACTTTTCACAAACCTCGAGGACGGCAGGGACGTTCTGCTCGGCCATCTGAAATCCTTGACGTCGCCTCCTGCTTGGAAAATCGTAGACCAGATACGCGAAGCAATGCAGCAGTATACCGTAAGTGTTTTAACCAATTGCGATTTTCATGTTTGTGATGTTTTACGGTATTTTTAGGCGCCGATCTGCCAGGAAACGCCGATGGCGATCATTGAATCCATGTTCTTTGTGAAACGAGTTCAGACGATGCTCGAAGTGTTAAGGATGAGCCGGGCGGATGCGGCGGGCTTCAGGGGCGCGCCATCTCCCCAAGTACCTCACGACAGGGAGACGCTGACCCGTCCGGTTAGAAAATACATAGCGGAATACATCAGCTACCAAATGCTCGGTGTCTTTTCTCTATCCCTTGCAACCCTTATCTGCCTGCTCTTGGAAAAAGAAGGCTTCGATGTTACCGGTAACTTAAAATATGTTTAAACCCTTAACATAATTTTTTTTAAAACTTTTAATTTCGCTTTAAAGGAGAGGTCGAACAGAAAGACATCGGCACACAAAGCAGAGTACCTTTGGATGAATTATGCAAAAAGGTATGTAAACATTTTTTAAAAGTTTTATGTTTGATTTAAATTTTTTTTTTAGATGATTGACCAGCTTGGAAAACCACAGCAAGTGAGGCACGCGTCAGGGGTCGTTTCGCAGGCTGAAGCGATCTGGCGCCAAGAAGATACAAGAGCAAGGCTTGAACGTGAGCTCAACAACGCCAGAGCACTCGCGCATAGGCTTCAGCTTATGCTGACAGGCCATCATTGGCTTCATGAACACTGCCTTGTCAACTCACCAACGCCGCCAATAAGTAATTTTAAAAAAATTAAAATTACAAAATTTAAAAATTTAAAAAAACAACAACTTATTTTTTGATAAAGATCGAGGAAATTTCATGTTGGAGATGAGAAAAGCGATGACGACTTTGCTAGCTCTCCAGAGGAAGATGGAGGAAGTCGTACTCGAGCAGAACAACTTGATTACGAGCTCGGAGCAACGTCTCAAATGGGCGACGGGAGCCAACCCGGCCCTGAGTGAAGTCATGAGTGCTTTCGAATCGTCAGTCACTGCCAATAAAGAACGGCTTGAAGCTGAGAAAAACCTGGCCATGACTGTCGTTAACATGTGCAGTACCATACTGACGTACGAAGCTCTGCGTACGCCTACTTCTGAAGCACTTTCTTACGATAGTGCCTTCGCTGTGGTTCGTTTGAAAAATTCCTAAATATTTTTTTTTAAATTTTGAATGATTTTTTTTATGGCGTTTTAGTTGGTTATGGAGTGCAAAAGCACACATTTACTCATAACGAGCAACGCAGTCGCACTGAGTTCTGCTGAGGAAGGACTCGTCCTTCTTCTTCCTCCAAAAAGGAAAATAGACTCAGAATGGATTTGCAAAGCTGAAGAACTGATTTCTGGTAAAATATCTATTAATTAAAAAAATAAATAAATAAAATAAAAAATAATAAAATAAAATTTTTCCCCCGGCAGAATCTGTGCGTAATCTCAACAGCGAAATCGAACCGCTTCAAATGAACCTGCTCAGTTCGGAAGACTGCGTCAAGAATAAAGCTACGATGATAAGATCTACGATGTCGAAGCATCACAGGATAGTCTCAGACATAAGGACGCTGTTGAAAGCTATGGTCAAGTACGAAGACGCAGGCCTGTCTGGGCTCAATAGTTATTTGATGAGGTATAAAAAATTCACGGACACTATATCGTCGATGACAAAAAGCGTCGGGATGGCGACTAATTTAAACGCCAACTTAATAAACAAAGCTATCGAAGACGCTAAAACTCTACAACAACAAATCGGTAAATAAGTTAAAATTTGATCATTTTTCAGAACATAATTGTACGCTTTTGGTGTTTTTTTTAAGATTCTATTTATATGGAGCTGTTAGCGTTCAGCGTTTCAGACACGCTGACTAAAAGGCCGCCTTTGGTAAGGCAGTCGACGATCTGTGAATCACCGAGAAAAGAGAAAGAAAAGAAGCCAAAGAGAAGAGGTAAAATTATTCTTTATTTTATTATTAATGTATTCATTTCCTACATTTCCTTGAGAAATTTTTTATAGTAAATAAATTATAAAATGACCTGGTGAAGAAATGAAAGCTCAATAACAATGCCACAACGAAAAAACTTAGGACAAAGACAAAACTTGCTCAAACAAACAATAAAAAAGTACTTAATATAAAAATAAAATAATTAGGACATTGCGAGGGAAAGAAACAAACAAAAATATATCAGAGACATTTTATAAACTTAGGCAATAAATTATAAAAAGTCTTGGCGAATGTACTCATAGTCAAGAAACTTAGGTCTTGACTCTCCCTGCTTATATCCTTGACATCACGTCCTTTGACGTCTACCTCACTGTGAGTTTTCAGTTCAGAAAGTGAGGCATAATACAAAAATAAAACAATAGGATTGTTGTGTTGGGAAAAAACCTGTATAAAACTTGAGCAATAAATTACAAAAAGGTGATGAATGTCAAAGGGGGCAAAAAGAATTAATTTAAAAATTAGTGTAAAATAATGTGAAAGCAATAAACATTTTTGCAATGAAAAACTCAAAATGGATTAAAAAAAGTCAATTTTACATGAGAACTCATCTTAATAGTCTAAAGAATTGCAGATTATTACAGACAAATGGAGAAAATAGGAAAACAGGAATCAGTAGAGGCAGAATAACAGAATTGTACATAGACATCTTGTCTCTCCCTGCTTATAACCTTGACCATGCACCTTTTCTCTACAGTTTTTTTTCTTTTAAGAAAGAGAAACACTATAAAAGTAAAAAAAAAATTGTGATTGAAAAAAGGGAACAAGAAGGTCACAATGAAAAACTTGGAATAAATAAGCAAAAAGAGAGAAAGCTGGGTCAATTTACAAGAAAATCTAACAAAATAGCATGTTGTTACAGCAAAATGAGGGCAAAATAGAAAAACAGGGATTAGTACACGTCAGAATAACATCATTATACATAGATGGCTTGACTCTCCCTGCTTATAACCTTGACATGTTACAACAACTCAGTGTAGTTTTTTTCTTTTAAGTGTGACATATAAAAGTAAAACACTGTGATCAGATGGCAAATCTGTTCATAGTCAGCAAAACTTGCTCTGCCTTGGTTAAGAAAAATGGAAAATAAGTTAATTTCGAATACATCTTTAATCAGAAGACATGTTAACACAGATTAAAATGAATGAAAAATAAAACCTGAATAGCAATGGAGCAGTGCAAAACGGGAGTGAAAAGAGAGAAAATTTTGTCCGATTACGGAATAACAGAATTGTAAGTCAGTGTTTTGCCTCTCCCTGTTTATAACCTTGATTTCTCTTCAACTCCTTTCCAGAAATTGTGTCTTAATAAAAAAGTAAAAAAAATTAAATTTCTGTACAAAAATGAAACAGGAAGGAACAAACTTGAAGAAATTGCACATTGTTACAGAAAAATATAGAGAAAATAGGAAAACAGGTTTTGACAAAGGTCGATTAACGGAATTACAAGTCAGCGACTTTTCTCTCTCTTATAACCTTGACGTCTCACCTACCACTGTAGGTCTTTTCTTTCAAGAAAGAGAATTGCAGGAAAAATTAAAGAAAAAACTGATAATAAACTCAAGTGCTAAATTATAAAACGACCTGACAAACCTAAGAAAAATGAAAATTTGCGTAAAAATTAGTTGTCTAAATTTTTTTAATGAAAATAGTTAAAATCATCAACAGATTTATGTTAAATAAAAAATAATAAAACAATATTGATACTACAATAAGAAACTTGAGTTAAGTATAAGATAAGGAGAAAACTAGCTAAACAAGAGAACACGTTCTAGCTTTGAAAATGATGAAAAACTTTCAGATTGTTTTTGACTAAGAGATACTATAAAAAGAAGTTTTGATAAAGGTTGAATAACAGAATTGTAAAGTAATATCTTGACTCTCCCTGCTTATAACCTTAACGTCGCCCAATCCCACTGCAATCTTTTCCAGTCAAGGGTACACTTTTTTAAGAAATTATATTGTAAAACTGTTTTTCTCTTTAAAAAAATGCTTAAATTTTATGAAAGACGGTTGTTTTGGATCATTTTGATCTGTGTAACGTTGCAGGGTTGGTCTGTGAGATATGTTTTGGGATTTCGCCATCTTCAGTTTGTTTTTCACCAAAATGAATGGTTATGACCAAAATTAAAGGTTCATCTCTGTATATGCCAAACGGAGAAACCTTAAAACTTAAATGCTCTGTTTATTTTTTAATTATTGTTTTTAAATTATTTTGTATTTATTGTGTTTTTTTGTTTCAATAGGAATGCAAGAGAGGAACGCTTATGCCATGAACGTCTGGAGACGAGTTAAATTTAAACTAGAAGGACGGGATCCTGACCCTGGCGTAAGATCTTCTGTGAAACAACAAGTAAGATAATCGAATTAATTTGATTATAGTCAGAGTAAAATATTTTAATTTATTGTTTAAGGTGGATTGGACGATATCGGAAGCGACCAATCTGGACAACCTTTCCTTGTTGTACGAGGGTTGGACTCCTTGGGTGTGAAGAGCGGGAATAAGTGTCGGGTCACGCCCGAAAATTGTGTGCATTCCTTTTTTTATGCGATAACCCTTTAACGGGGGTCCAGTCAAGGAGACCTTTCAGTTTCGTTGAAAGCCGACCAAACGTTCATTTCAACATCTTAAAAACAAAAAAACAAAAAACAAAAAAAATCAAAAAACATCAAATCATTTAAAAAAAATTGCCATCTTTCGCTTCTCGACCTTCATCTTTGTTTTTCATCTGTTCAGAGAGGCTGATTTATAAAAATTATTAATACAGAGAGTCGGCTTCAGCTTACAAGGGATCCAAGAATTCCGCGGTGGTCTTTTTACCGAGGTGGACGGACCCGTTTAAAGCAGCTCGGTTTCATTTTGTCGGCTACAAATAAGTTACTAAAAACAACCAGCCGTTTATATAATAAAAAAAAATAAAATAAAAATAATGAAAACTTTTTTTCCTTGTAAAAAAAGTGAATTTACTTTCAAAACGAAATTATTTTTAAAAATCTTAAATCCTAATGAATTTAAAACTAATGTTCACAGTAGGTTTAAAGAAAAGAATAATAAAAATACGTTTTGAAATGCTGTGAAATGGGATTTTGAATCGTCCGATGATTAGAAGACTTGTCACATCTTGGTCTTCTGTTTTTGAACTTTCTTCATCTATCCACTTGTAATTTTTCTTCCACTTTTTGAAATTCTCGCTAGTGCAGAGTTTTTAATGAATAAAAGTAATTTCCTTCTTTTTGTCCCATTTGCTCTTTTGGGAATATTTATGTTCTTTTTATTGTAATAGGTATTAAAAATAGTTTGACCTCTTCATTCTTTCTAAGGGAGGAGGAGAAAAAAATTAGCAATAATGAGGGAGATAAATAGAAAAAATCTAAAATAACTACTTAAAACAATCTTTCTTTTCATGCTTAAAAAAATTTACTTTAAGTCCACTTCTGTTATCAGTTTTTTAGTTGCTTAATTTTTCTTCCAGTGTTTTCCATTTTAAGCATTTTATTTTGATTTTTTTTTAAATATAAATTTTTAATTTGTGTTAAATAAATCTTTATTCCAAATTTCACTTATTATTCAACACCTTCTCACCAAATCATACCACTACGAACTGCATAGAAATTTCATTGGGTGCCAAAAAAAGTTGATAAAAAACAAAAAATAGTTTCATTTATATTAAAAATCAATGTTATATTTACATTATATTATTTTAAAATATATTTTTGTATTGATAAAAAATCAAGAATTCCAGTGTGAGAAAGTCTTTTTATTTTGTGAGCACTTTTGTATCATTTTGACACAAATATTTTTTACAAAAAAAATTGTTGGTTTTATTATTTAATTTATGATTTTATGGTATATATTAAAAAAAATAGCAAGAATACTTTAGGAATAATATTTGATCTGTTTATATGCTTTTTTTGTGCAGACAGTTTGTTCCAATTACAAATTACAGGATCACCGATAAATTTGTACATTGATTTTAAACAGATCGTTATTAAAAAAAAAAAAAAAATTCTCTGTTTATTATGCTTATAAATAATATTTTCTTCCTAGAATTATGATCAAAATCATCACATGAAATCTACAGTTGTTTCACACATAATATAAAAGATTAAATATAGTACAAATAATGAGGACAATGCAAGGGGAAAATATAAACAAGAATACACGTGTCATTTGATAAGGAAATTATCTTATCTAAGAAAAATAAAAGTAAGCCTTTTTTTTTAAATTTATGAAAATGGTAAACATCTGCTTAACAGTATAATAGTGAATATATATCTATAAATAATATCTCAGTAACAATATAGCAAGGAAAAACTTGGGATAAATGCCCAAAAAGGGAGAAAACTTGCTTGAAATTTACGAGAGAACTTACGGCAATAGACTAGAAAACAATCTAAAGAAATTGTAGATTGTTTTTGAAAAATATAAAGTATGAATCGATAAAAGCAGAATAAGTATTATAAGCCAGTGTCTTGACTTTTCCTTCTTACACCCCAGAGGGTGCACCATTTAACTACAGTTTTTGCTTTTAAGAAAGTGAAGCTTAGTGTAAAAATACAACAATAAAAACATTGTGTTGGGGAAAAAAAGAACCAGGTTATACTTGAATAAAATAAATTATAAAAAGACCTGGCAAATCTACTTAAATCAGGAAAAAGAGGAAGCAGAATAACAGAATTACAAATCAGTATTTTGACTCTCCATACTTATAACCTTAAATGCGCACTATTTCACTACAGTGTTTATTTTAAGAAAGTGAAACATAGAAAAAAACAATAACATTGTGTAAGAAAAAAAGGAAACAGAAAGAAAAAATGAAAGCTGAATCACAATGAAACACCTGAAAAATATATTAAAAAAAAAAAAAAATAGTGTGTTAAACTTCTGAAAAATGAACTCATACTGAATAGATTAATTTTAATTTTATTTATTTGTAAAAAATATACATTGAGCAAATAGTATAGTTATAAATCCGTTAAATTTAGTGGTCTGATTGACCAAATTACTTCTTTCAATTAATTAATCTATTTATGTGAGATCTTGGTTGAAAATCTGACATCAGACAGGTGGCAGTAAGGAGAGAAACTAACCAGTCCTGGAACTCTCTTTTATTTACTTGGGAGGGTCAAGATAGAAGATCACGAAGCCATTGACGTGGAGGATTGTAAGCGTGAGGTATTGAAGAAAGAGGGTTTGTGGTTAGGGAGGAGGGATAGGTTAGAGTGGAAATTGAGGAAGCATATGTGGATAAGATCTTTCAAGAATGGGATCTTATGATCTTGACGGATCGTCTGATTGGAGACGTAGCATTAAGGGTATGGCGGAGAACTTTGGATTGAATTCATTGGATGTTGGATGATTTGGCCACACAGTTTGACTCTGTAAGTCCAAACAGGTCTGATGAGTGTTTTGTAAGTGGTTAGTTTGTTATGTATGCTTAGTGTTGATTTTGGTCAGGTGTCTGAGTAGTCCATATCTTTTTTTAAGTTTTTGTCATTTTAATCTGGGTTACGTGTAATTCTGCTATATAAGTAAAGCCCATGGTTCGGGATTTGGTTTGATGGCTATATTATCTTATTGCTAATGTACACACGGGCAGGTTTTTTGATCCAGTTGATAAGATTGCAGTGTTGTTGCGTAGGTTGTGAGAGTGTAGATGGTGAAGAGAATTGGGCCCTGGATACTTCCTTGTGGAACGCCAGCTTTGATTGTTGTGGTGATTGAAAAATTGGTGCTGATTCTCACATTAAACAGTTAATCTGGGAGAAGGACATCCAGATAAAATAGTATGTGTGAGGAAGGATACATTTTAACTTATAAAGGAGGGCGGAGTACCACACTCTGTCAAATGCTTCTCTAATGTCCACACATACGGCTGAGCAGTATTGCGTGTTTTCTAGAGTTGATGATGTGTATCAACTATTCTAAAGCACTTCTGAACAGTGAACAGTGGAATGGAGAAGTTGGAATCCAAAATGATGATGAGGAGTTAAATTTTCAGTGTTGACCAAATGGTATTAGTCTTTTAAAGAGTAGTAGTTCAAAGATTTTCGATAAAATAGGAAGGAGGATTGTTGGTCTATGGATGGGACAGGGGGTTTGTGTGGTTTTGGCATTGGGGGCATTGAAGATAGTTTCCACTGGATGGGGAAATAGGTTGTGCGAAATATTGCACTGTAAATCACTGAAATGTACACTATTGATTTTTTGGGTTGATTTCTGAGGATTTTAGGACATAACATCTGCATGGTGGATGCGTTTAGTAGGTTTAGCGAGAGGGAGAGCGGAGTCAGAGAATTCATTGATACGATGACCTGGCCCTGGACTTGAAAATAGTGAATAATTTGCAGATGGGTTTTGAAAAAGGCACACAAAGGCAGAAAAAAGTGACATTGCTCTAGAAAATGGGTAAAAGGTGAATAATAAACCATACAAAGGCCTGATTTAGCTGACTCATGCACAGGACAAAACAGTTGCTTAAGAAAAATTAAAATTTACCTAGTATGTAGAAAAGAAATTTCTTGTGAAAGTACTGCAGAAGGTTAAACTAGTTGTAATTGAATTAAAAAAAAAAAATACAAATAATGGGTCAGCATTGATCCAAAAGCGCTTAGAGAAAACAGTGAAGATCTAACTCAATTAATTAAAACAAGTTAATATCTGTTGAAATAATTAAAAAAGTGAAATTTATTCCCTTCTGAAATAACTTATAAATCTTGAATATCGTTAATCAAATTTAATTGTAATCAATATGTTTCAATCTGAAAAAAATTAAATAAATACGGGAGTATCCTATGAAATTTCAAAAGGATATAATACTGTAGTTTGTCAATTGCTGGCTGGAAAACTGCTGTTTAATCAATAATTATTTGTGAATTTTTAGAATCAGGATTTTTGTTGAATTGTTTGGCCTTTGGTACTTTAATATGTCTTTACCCTACAGTTAGAAATTATTTTATAAATTAAATATTCTAGTCATATCGACCAAGTTTTTTAGTTTACCTTAAGTACTGATGTAGGAAATGTGCTAACAGATGATATCGGCGATTTCCACATGGCTGCATCCTGGGCCCCTTGTCGTTCTTCCTTTACATTACAAACTAACATCAGCTTAGCCAAAACAATTCAAAATGATTGTGATTGTTAATATTTCCTGTCTTGTTTTATACAAAGACATGAAGATAATTGGTTATCAACCAATTCTAAATACATAGGATATTACAAAGATTTGATGCTTTGACAATAAAAATATTATAAAGGTAGAAAAATATTATTTTGGGATTTCTTCAATCCTAATTAGTTTAATCTTACAATTTTTTCAAAAGCTCATGGGTAAAAACAGATTAGTTTTTGTCTGGTGGAAAGTTATTGGGAAAAAACAATATGCTGGTGTGTTGTTTAGATGATGCCAGAAATATATAAAAATATTATGTTAAAATAAATCTATGGTGTAAATATTTGTCTTTTAGCATGACCCTTTATGGCCCAATGTTGTCTTAGAGCAAGACGAATATTATTAAAATTCGGTTAAATACAATAGTTAGAAGTACGGATTGACGCCAAAAAAATCAGTGTTGCCAATACACGGGCATAACACTAAGCCCGCCATAAATTCAGGGGATTTCCTGTTAACCTTAAACAAAATTGCTAAAGTTGGCTCTGAAGCAACTTTGGGCAAGAAAGGGTTAAATTATAAAATCGATATGAGAAAGTTTATATTTGGCAAATATGATAATTCATAAAAGATGCAGCGGTGTGGTGAAGAGCCATGTTGGAGATAGAAGATTCCAATATGGAGATTTTACATTGGCGCCAAATAAATCATTGTTGGCGATACACGGGATGAAACACTGTAGGAAAAACATTCCGCCAGACACTCATGGGATTTTTAGAAAATTTGCAAAATTTGGTTTTGCCATGGGGCATATTGGGCAAGAAGGGGTTAAAGCATGGGGCTGCAAAGAATGATGGACGGGGGAGGAAATAAAACAGGGTTCGGGACAAACGTGCGTGTTGTGACGGTACTGTATAATTCGGACGCCGCATCTTTTCTCAACTCTGCCTCATTTAGGGAATTTTTTAAAGTGATATACATATGTGTATATATTTTAAGTTAGAGAGTCGTTTTTGACTTTTCCTTGACGTCAGTGCCTGTAGAGTTGATCGGGTCGCACGGGAAGAAAACGCATCCGGGCCAAAAGGGGGCCCCGAGGTCTCCGTTTCTTTCCGCCTCTCGCCTGAGGAACGCCTCGCGGGCGCTTTCCCTCGCCAGGGCCAGGTTGTATTCGAGTCGTTTCGCTCTTTTCTCCAGGGAGGCGATCTCGTCGCGGGCCTTCTCCACGAGGCCGAGCTCCTTGGGGACTCGGGGGAGGCGAAGGACGCAGAGGGCGGCCGTTGCAGAAGCGAACACTACCAGGGCCATCGCTGCCAGTTTAACGGTCGCGGCCTTCGCCACCGCTTCCCCGACGGCGAGGTGCATCTGGGAAAAATATACTAATCTGAATATAAATAAGAATTCATTTAACATAAAAGCAGGAAAAAAAAGGGAGAGAAATATCAAAATTGTATACATATAAATATAGGGAAAAAGAGAAGGACAAAAAAAAAAAAAAACCGACAGGCAGATGAATACATTTCGAACTAATATGTAAATTATAGGGAATACATGGACATGGATGTTGAGCAAAGAAAGTGAAAAGATTCTTGGGGTTCGGGAAAGAAAAGTGCTAAAAAATACGAATGGAAAGTACGCAAGAGTGACGAATTAAAGCAAGTATTTAGCGAGCCGGCTATAGTTGCTCAAATAAAGAAGGGAAGATTGAGATGGTTGGGTCACGTGAAGAGGACGCCACAAGATAGGCTTCCAAGGAATTTCCTAAATGGAAGCCAGGAGGCTCCAGGATACGGGGTCGCCCTCGACTTAGGTGGTTCGACGATGTAGAGAAGGATCTACGGCGGACGGTTGTAAGGAGATGGCCTCAGGGCCGAACACCGAAACGAATGAGGAAAACTTACTGAGGAGGTCCACGTCCTGCTCTAAGGGCTATCGCACCGATTAGTAAGTAAAGGAATACATAGAGAAAAAATGAAAAGAGAAAGAAAAGAATTATAGATGAGATGATAGATCGAGCTGCTCCTAAACTACGTGGAAAAGGATCTTCGGTGAGGTCACAACTGAACAATTCTTTCGGTATTTGCCGAGCTTTCGATGATTGTATCGTCATCATCAAAGCCGGTTTATTATGGGAAAACAAAGCAGTTAGAAATGTTGTACAATTTAGAAACAAAATTAAATAATAATAATAAAGTGGGAAGTTTATGGGCCGACAACTGAGGTCATCGCCGGCCTTCTGCGTGTTTTCCTTCTTTTTCTTTTCTTTTGGGCGTATTTCGTTTTAAACTGCAGCCATTTGAGCGTCTCGATCTGGTTACTGACTCTCTGATTTCAAATATAACCCCTTCCTTTCACGCTAATAAATTACTTATACTCTCCAGACGTCATACCTCACCCCAGAGTATTCGATATTCCTCGGGGCGGGGTTATAAGTAACCCCTTCCTTTCGCGCTAATAAATTACTTTTACTCTTCAGTCGTCATACAATATACGAAATTACATAGAATATACAAGCAAAAAAGAGGGAAAGAAAAACAGGAACTCATAGTTATATATAAATTATATGGTATATAAAGAAAAAGAAGCAGGGGAAATGGAGAAAAAGAAAAGGTTTTGAAAAAAAATAGGGGCATGCATACATTTCGAACCAATTTATAAATTGAATAGAATATATGGGCAAAAAAGGAAAAGTCTGAGGAAAAAAGGAAAAATTGGAAGATGTATACTTTTTGAACTAATACATAAATTACAAATAATATACGAGCAAAAAAGAGGAAAAGAAAATATGAAGATCACATCATAGTTATATATAAATTATATGGTATATAAAGAAAAAGAAGCAAGGGAAATGGAGAAGAGAAAAGGTTTTAATAAAATAGGGAGATTGATCCATTTTGAACCAATTTATAAATTATAAAATATATAGGAAAAAATAAGGAAAAGGGATAAGAAAATTAGGGTGATAGAACATCAAAGCATATACAAAATATATGAAATATAAGTTAAAAAAGAAGATAAAACAGAAAAACATAAGGGAACACACATAAAGAAGGATACATTTTGAACAAATAAATAAACTATATAGAATATAATGGCCAAAAAATAGGAATCGAAAATTAAAAAGATGGAAAATCAAACCTATATTTAATATATAAGGAATAAAGAGAAGGAATGTTTTACATTTTGAACCAATAAATAAAGTATAAAGGATAATGTCAAAAAAAGAAAAAAAAGAAAAAGAAAAAAAAGAGAAAAATAGGAAGATGGAGACATCAAAGCTATACATAAATTATATGGATTATAAGAAAAACTTGAAAAGAGAAGACAAAAATTGGAAGAATACTTTTCGAACTAATATCAAAATTATAGGTAATAATCAAAGGTTGAATATCAGTAAAACTTTTAGTTCCAACTGAGCCCTTACTGATATTCAACCTTTGATAATGGAGTTCGACCACAAACGCACAACGAACCTTAAAAAAATCGTATAGGAAATAAGATAAAAAAGAAGTAAAAAGATAAAGAAAGATGGGAAGATTGAACATCAGTTGTATATAATTTTTTAAAGAAAAAGAAACATTTATAACAGGGCAATATCTATTGGATATACAATATTGAATCAATTTATAAATTATACGGAAAATGGGCAAAAAAAGATGAAAAGGAAGAAAAAATAGAATAAGTGAACAATGAAGCTATATATAAATGAAAAATAGGAAGATAATCAACAAAGCCATATATAAAATTGGGGAGACTTCGAACTAATATATAAATTGCATTAAATTATATAAATATATGGGCAGAGGAAAAGTAAATAGAAAACAAGAGTATGAAAACCTCAAACAAATATCAATAATATTTAATATAAGAAACATATTAAAAGGAATAGGAGGGAAAATATATGGAATAATTGGATTACAACAAAACATTAAAGGAAAGGAAGGCATAGAAAGATAGAACATCAAATCTATATTTAAATTTTATGGAATATAAAGAAAACGGGAGGAAAAGAAAAAAAAGCAAGTGAAAGATTGGAGATACACTTCAATTTATATATTATTGTATTCATCTTACTAATTTTCCCTTTTACTATTTTATCTTATATTAAATATTATTTATAAATTGGTTTGTTTTATCTTCTTTTTTTTCTGTCCTATGTTTTGTTAATGCATTTCATATAATATTTGTGTTAGTTGGAAATTTATCAATCTCCCTGTTTTCCCTACCTTTTCTTTTCCTTCTTTTTCCTTACATCTCATACAATTTTATATGTACTATATACTATACGATGCTCTATCTTTTTATTTTTCTCATCATTTTCCTCCTTTTTGTTTATCTACTTTCATAGAATTTATTGTATTGTAGAAAATATAGGGAAATTTAAATAAGTCAAAATATATTAAAATAAAACAATAATTGTCCACTTTCAAAAAGCTTTAACATTTTAGTAATTCTTACCATTTATTGCATTTACGTTATCGTTGCTTATGCACCTTCTACCTGTTGCCCACTACTTCATTTGCTTGGGAGAACTTTTTATTTTTCAAAAGCTTTTTCAAATCTCAAAAAATTAAACCCCTCTATCTCAAAACCATAATTAACCTTGCATGCGGTTATTTTTCTTTATTCTGTTCCATTGACGTCTAGGCCCCCAAATATTTCAAAGAAAAAGTGCTAACTAAATACTACAAGCCTCATTGTTGTTTTTATAAGGTTTAAGTTGGGAATCCACACACTTATTATTTATTTTATTTTATTTTTTTACACGGGTTCGCAACAGCAGAGGTTATATCAACCCTCGAGGTGCAGGTGGTTTCGAAAAAAGCCCATCT
The DNA here is from genome assembly GCF_000648675.2 of Cimex lectularius. Taxonomy (NCBI): domain Eukaryota; kingdom Metazoa; phylum Arthropoda; class Insecta; order Hemiptera; family Cimicidae; genus Cimex; species Cimex lectularius. The sequence goes on from NW_019392781.1 coordinate 952,078, forward strand.
GTAAGTCGGGTTCGAATGCAGGGCAGCTGGATTCGAACCCCGGATCTTCACCTTACAGTGATGAGCGCCGTGTAAACCTAAACCGTTGCGGCCACCGACGCCCCCCAAAGGGAGATTATGGATCGTCATAAGAATCATAATGTCAGATTTTCATTATGCAATATCGTTCAACATTAGGTAAAACAAAAAACCTAAATCCTTCCAGAAATGGTCAAAAACATTGAGAGAAAAATGGTCAATTCTACACTTCGGACTGGCTTATTTGTGTTATTTCGCTTCAAAACTGAAAAAAAATCCGATGAAGGATTAATAACAACGAGAAGAGCCGGACAAATACTAATTCTTGTAGGAATGGTCAAAAACATTGATTACAGGTGAAAATTGGCCAATTTGATATTTTGGACTGGCAATTTGTATATTTTGGAAGTGTCAAAACTGAAGAAATCCATAAAGAATTATTAATAACGATCACAATAGCCTGAAAAATCGAAATTCTGGTAGGGCTGGTCAAAAACAGCGATAGCAGCCTGAAAAATGGCTATATAGTCTAGGTCTGGCAATATGCATATTTTGGACGTTTTCAAATCTCATAAAATCCGCATGGGATCAAACGAACATTGACACAGGCGAACGATAAACAATTAAAATATTTCGAAACTTTGATAAAACAAAAAATTGCAAGTAAGTCTAAGAAATTCTCCCTGGGCATTTTTTAAAGATTTGAAAATAGCTAAAATGATATAGTTATAAAAAAAGAAGATTTTTCAGAAATATTGAACTTCTTAAGCTTTTCCAATGTTGGACAAGTATGAAAAGTCCAAATATTTCAAAAGCTTAAAAAGTTTTTATAAACAATATGCAAATATCCAAGAAACGGCGGCCACCTACGCCCCCACACTTATTATTGTCTTAATATATTATTAAAATTTTGTCATTAAGATATAAAATTTTTCAGAAAATTGGCTAATCTCAGATTGAGATTCGATTGTAATTGCGAAGAAAATGACCTCACTCATCTCTTGCTCTTAATAACCAAAGATTCCTTTTCCTCAGGACCCTTTCGTCCAACAATGCTGGATAGTAACATAATAATATGATTTATATAAACATCGATGGAAATTTAATCCTCTGGAACTAATCAAGCTGCTGGATTGTAATTTATGATCCATTACAGTGTGACTTATGAGTAAATGTATATATAATGCGTATTTACCTTTAAGGGATAATCAATTGAATCCAATTGTTGTAATTCTGGCGCGTTGAAATGACGGAAACATCTAAGATTGACACTTTGATGATGCTGCGTCTCGGAAAAGTCCTTTAAAAGTGTAAGTCGTCGCTTTCCTCTTGGCCGGTGCTTTGCCGAATGAGGATTCCGAGGGAAGAGCGCATGGCCGGATCGATTTTCCCCGGCTTCGCGAGGAGAGGAGGGATTTCATTGAGGAATGCCGTGGGAAAACTTTATAGGAATGGATTTAACAGGATAACAGTCGCCGGCAGGAGGTGGGCAGAGGATTTTCCACTGGAGGGAAACTGATAATATCGCAATTCTTGAATTTTTTTGGGAAATCTGGTTGAATTTGGCACAAAATGAGTTCCAGAGGATAAAAGCCCATTGGTTCCTAAATTTTCTACATAAATCTCTAAATAATGAAACCAAAAAAATATTGTACACTCGAGAGAAACAATAAAGAACAAATTTTATTGGAATTCATTGAAAAGAATCTGCTCATTGGCATATTTGTGAAAATACCCTATTTTCTTTAAAACTTGCAAATTACCTCAAAAATATAAGAAAACGTGCCGTAATAACCTTAAATTCGATGTCAAATTTACAGCACAAACAAATTTTCATGAATATTAGACCGATTTTAAAAATGTGAAACCTAATAAGTTGACAAAATTATGCTACAATTTGTCAGAAGGAAAAGATTAAACATGCATTGGTCTTTAAATTTTCTTTAATCGCTCGGTAAATAATGAACCTATTTGTACTAAACTTGACAAAATTATGCAACTGGTTTTGGTTACATTTCTAAACCGTATAGTAAAATTTATGAAAGAAAAATAAAGTTATTTTTTATTGGTATTTTAGTCGCGAGTTTTACGTTGATAAGCAAAGTTTCATTTTGTACTTGGGATAATTTAGGGAGATTTCGAGAAAAACAGCACCTTTTCAGAAATATACGTTTACGCCAATGAAGCCAAATGGTTGCAATAAAATTGGAATCTCCAATCAAATTTTACTATAGCTTCTTACTCAAATTTGTGTTTAATGTCTTTGAGACTGTTTCTGGATAGATTCCGACACTATTCCCTAAATTTATGAAGCTTAAATGTTTAGTAGTCGTATTAAAAATAAAAAAATAAAGTTTTATTGGTATGCTCTCTGGGAATTTTACATTGATAAGCCAAGTTTAATTTTATTCCTGTTATAATTTAGGAAGATATCGAGCAAAACAGCATCTTTTCAAAAGTACACGTAAAGTATCAAGATTCAAAGCCAATGAAGCTTAATATTTCTAATGAATTCCAACCAAATTTTTACTTTTGCCTCCTCGCTCAAATGCATAAAAATATTTTAGTGTTTTGTGAAAATCGGTTCAATAATTAGCGAGTTATTTAAAAACAAATTGTGGAGCATACACGTCTAAGCCTCCGATGCTGTTTTGGATCGCTTTCGTCGCTGTTTTTTTTTTTTTACATTTATTAAGTTTAAATGTTTATAAATCGTTTCAAAAATAAATAAGATTATTTTTATTCGTATTTTTGCTGCAAATTTTACATTGATAAGTTACGTTTCAATTTATATAGGGAGATATCGAGAAAAACAACAACTTTTTACAGATACCTTTACTTTAGTGCAGCCGAATCCTTCCTACGAAATCTAGTCAAATTTTTACTATGCCTTTTTATTTAAATATCTAATCTAATAATATTGTAGAGTTTCGTGAAAATCGGTTTAGTAATTAACGAATAATTAAAAAAAAAAAGATTACGTCTATGCCTCTCAGACTGTTTTTTGGATCGCCATTTTCTCGACTTCTTTTGTGGTGTTTCCTTTGAATTAATTCGAATCGAATTTTCACTGTGCGTTTATATTTCCACTCAAAAACTCAATTTTTAAGGCACGTGACCAGAAATTAAGATCATTGATAAAATAAGGCTGTTTTTGGATAGATATCGAAACAATTTCCTAAGTTTATGAACTTCAATCTTTAATAATTGTTAACAACATTAATAAAGTTATTTTTTATTGGTATTTTGGTCGCGAATTTTACGTTTATAAGCCAAGTTTAATTTTATTCCTGGCATAATTTAGGAAGATATCCAGCAAAAACAGCACCTTTTCACAAATATACGTTTACGCCAATGAAGCCGAATTGCCCCAATGAATTCCAATCAAATTTTTACTTTGCATTTTAAGTCAAATATATAACAATATTGTCGAGTTTTGTGCAAATCGTTTCAATAATTAGCGAGTTATATTTAAAAAAAGTATAGAGTAATGGGCATTTCATGTAAGTCTTTGAGACTGATTTTGAAACAATTTTCTAAGTTTATGAAGCTTAAATCTTTAATAATAGTGCAATAAATAAATAAAGTTATTTTTTTATTGGTATTTTGGTCGGGAATTTTACGTTTGTAAGTCAAGTTTCATTTTATTATTGGCATAATTTAGGGAGATATCCAGAAAAATAGCAACTTTTCACTAATATACGTTTACGTCAATGAAGCCGAATCCTTGTAACGAATTCCAGTCAAATTTTCACTGTGTCTTTTTATTTAAATATCTAATAATATTGTCGAGTTTCATGAAAATCGGTTTAATAATTAGCGAGTTATACTGAAAAATGTGTAGAGTAATGGGCGTTTAATGTATGTCTTTAAGACTGATTTTGGATAGATTTCGAAAAATTTTCTAAGTTTATGAAGCTTAAATCTTTAATAGTAGTACAAAAAATAAATAAAGTTATTAAACTATATAAAGTTATTAAAAAAAAGGAACAAAGCACGTCTAAACCCCTGAGGCTGTTTTTGATAGATTTCAACAACATTTTCTAAATTTATTACGCTAAAATATTTATTAATCGTTCCAAAAATAAATAGATTAATTTTATTGGTTTTTTTAATGCGAATTTTGCATTGATAAGCCAAGTAAGTTTCATTTTATTACTGTCATCATTTAGGGAGATATCGAGAAAACTCATCTTTTCACAAATATTTGTTTAGGCCAATGAAGCCGAATCGTTGCAATGATTTCCAATCAAATTTTTACGTTGCTTCTGACTCAAATATATAACAATATGGTCGAGTTTCGTGAATATCGGTTCAATAATTAGTGAGTAATTTAAAAAAAATGGAGCAATGCACGTCTAACCCTCTGAAGCTGGTTTTGATAGATTTCAACCTTTATTTCTAAATTTATTAAGCTAAATTTTTTTATTCGTTCCAAAAATAAATAATATAGTTTTGTTGGTATTTTTCCTGCGAATTTTGCATCGATTAGTCAAGTTTCATTTATTCCTGTTATAATTTAGGGAGATATCGAAAAAAAAAAATCTTTTCACAAACATACGTTTACACCAATTAAGCCAAATCCTTCAAAAGAATTCCAGTCAAATTTTTACTATGCCTTTTTATTTAAATATCTAATAATATTATCGAATTTTATGAAAATCGGTTTAATAATTAGCGAATAATTAAAAAAAATTAAGTCTATGCCTCTGAGGCTGTATTTTGATCGCTTTCATCGACATTTTTTCGACTTCTTTGATTCGGTTTTGTTTGAATCAATTCAAATCAAATGTCCCCTGTGCGCATTATCTCAAATATTCAATTTTTATGGCAGGTGAATGAAATTGAGATCAATGATAAAATAATGTTATTGGCCAGAAGTCGCAAAGCAACTTTCAAGCCTCTATGGCATTTTTTGGGACGATTTCTATATACTTTTCATTTCATGTTGAAGCATAAATGGTCATTAGACATGCTGAAGCGATAAATTAATTGACTGGAATGTTTACGACGATCGACAAGAATGTTTTGCATGGGGTCGTGGGGCCTGGACGTAAAAATTCAATAAGAATTATTTTTCGTCTATTGTTTTAAGATTTTTTATGCCGGATTTTGTAGCATTTAATTCATTTTGGAGTCTAGCTGTTGTTTTAATCAATCGGAAGGATCGTTGAAGTTGAGTATATGTTATGTAAGCCGGCGAGGAAGACTCAAAATAGCTGAAGATGCGAGACTGAAAAGGTTCGTAAGAGTTTCCTATCGATGTTGTTAGTTAGATGTTGCTTTTTGATGGTTGACGCGATTACGACGGTTATGCTAAACCGGGCGGTCCGTGGCTTATGGGATCGGTAGAGGGAGGAAGAAGTACCATCCTCCGGTCCGTGGCACCATCTGCCGGCTTCCTCTTCGCGGATCAGTGGCTGCTAAGTCTTGGGCCATGTAGGGTCTACGCGGTCCGGGCCGGCTTTTTTTCCTCTAAAGAACTGTCACCCTCGGAAAGCCGCGAGAGGTGGCTCGGAAGAAGAAACGCGTCACAGCGTCTCCGATATGACGACTTGGCCGTTTTCCGTCCGAAAAGTCGAGACCTGACTTAAAACGAGCCCGATTCGATTTTTATGGATACAAATATCGTAAGTACACAAGTTTTTGTTTTCGCGCACTCAATACAAAAATCTATCAGTATTTGGACGATTTATCATACTTGGGACATCTCAGGTTGTATAATCTGCACCTAGGTCAAATTGCGCGCAAAAGTGATCAAGTACGACTTAACGGGCAAAAAATAAAAACTTCGCACACCTTTACTTCACATGGGAGGGGGTAAAATACACCCCAATTTATTCACCATCAAAAATCTTATTTTATTACAATAATTATTATTAAAAAAAAGCGGCAAAATTGTATATTTTTGACCAAAACTTTTAGCAAGTCTCTACTTTGAAACATCTCGCCCAGATAAAGATTCTATTTCAAACATTTCTTTATATATAATAAGCTAATACATAATAATTTATTAAGCGAATCGGACAGCTAAATCAATTTTAGATAGAGAATAAAATCAATCAATCACTGTTTATCGGAAAAAAATAATTAAATTTATTTTTACAAATTTTCTTCCACTTTAAACACTACTGTTATCACCGACATGGTTTGTGACAGAAAATTTATTTAGGACTATAAATGACATTAAAAATAGATTTTTGGACAGTCAAATAAATCAGCCGTGAGCTAATAAATTTCTATGGATTAATGGTTCTATTAACCCGTAATCTTTTTTTCATAATTCTAATTCGTAAATATTTAATTTAAAAAAATTCTTTTTATAAAATTTCCTTTTCTTTTGAGATTTTTAATAAATTAATCGCCACAGGCCTTGCCACTTCAAGAGTTTGTAAATTTCGACAATATTATATTAATTATCTCACCGATGACGACGTGAAAGAATTACAGTTAATATTCCGATGTTACGATTAATTAAAAACAGCCAAAAAAGATAATTTGATAGTAGATCGGTTCATTCTGTCTTTAGTAATTATTCAAATAGGCTTGAAAAATAAATTCGTTCGTTTTTTTTTATTAAGGAGTGCAATTAAAATTTTATTAAAGATTTATTGACGTTTATTTATAAAATTTATTATACAGGGTTCATAAATCCGATAAGGCCTGGTGGAGAAAAACTGGTCCAGATGCTATTTCGGCGGGCTTCTCGTCAAATAACCTTTGTCCCTTTTATTCGTATTATTTGGAAAAATTCTGCAAAATTCTGGTCAAATTTACTTGTAATTATCACTTATTATTTTTCTTGGTATTATTTTTGTTATGATTTCTTTACTTTTATTTTTCCCTCCATTATTCTTCGTCCCTCTATCTATCTATTTCTATCTCTACCTTTCTTCTTACCTACCAATTTGTCTACTTAAAACTTAAATTAAATAAACACTGTCTTTTTGTCTGTCTGCCAGTTACAATTACACAGCTAGACTAAATATAAATGTTTACAAAACTCACATTAAAACTACAAAATTTGTTATATTTTCATGTAATAAATATATTATAGACTATAAAAACAATTGTTTTTGGTAAAATACACGTATAAAATAAATAAATAATGGATTTACTAGACGGCCCGATATATTGACAATTGACAACAAAGCAAATCATCTTACTTCTTACACTTCACATGTATATTTAAAAAAAAAACTGTTTAAACTCATAAATATGATTAAAAATATTTGAAAATTTAATTTGAATTTTAATCATGTCAGAATCGGCTAAACAGAAAGGAGTTTTCGTTCGCCGAGACAATCCGAATTATTAAAACTCGGGGTGTTTCACCGCGTCTTCAGTACTCACCGGACCTAGCACCTTCTTATTACAACTTCGTCGATCACACGAGCAGAACTTTTCAAAATAATAATAGCAATAAACCGGGCGAAGTTTATTTGACTTCTTTCTTACAGTAAGAAGGCACAGTAAAAATTTAATTGGAATTCATTGGAACGATTTGTGAAATGGTGCTGTATTTCTGGATATCGTCCTAAATTATGCCAGGAATAAAATGAAACTTGGCTTATCAACGTAACATGCCGATAAAAAATAACTCAATTTTTTTCTGAACGATTAATTTAAGTTTTTTAATTTTAGGAAATTGTATCGAAATCTATCAAAAAACCGCCTCAAAGACTTACATTAAACGCGCATTGCTCCATATTTTTTTAATAATTCGCTAATTAACAAATCATTTTCACGAATACTCGATAATATTATTAGATATTTAAATAAAAAGACACAGTAAAAATTTAACTGGAATTAGTAAGAAGGATCCGGCTTCATTGGCGTAAACATATGTTTGTGAAAAGATGCAGTTTTTTTTCGATATCTCCATAAATTATGACAGGAATAAATGAAACTTGACTTATCGATGAAAAATTCGCAGCAAAAATACCAAAAAAATTATATTATTTATTTTTAGAACGATTAATAAATTTTTTTAGCTTAGTAAACTTAGAAATAGAGGTTGAAATCTATCAACAGCAGCCTCACACGGTTAGACTAGACGTGCATTGCTCCAATATTTTTTTTTTAAATAACTCGTTAATTATTGAACCGATTTTCAGGAAACTTAACATTATTGTTATACATTTGAGTGAGAAGGTACAGTAAAAATTTGATTGAAATTCATTGGAACGATTCGCTTCATTGGCCTAAACAAATATTTGTGAAAACATGCTGGTTTTTTTATATCTCCCTAAATTATGACAGTAATAAAATGAAACTTACTTGGCTTATAAATGTAAATTCACAGCGAAAATACCAATAAAAATAATCTTATTTATTTTTGGAACTATTAATAAACATATAAACTTGATAAAATTAAAAAATGGTGTTGAAATCTATTCAAAACAACATCAGAGGATTAGACGTGCTTTGCTCAATTTTTTTTAAATAACTCACCAATTATTAAACCGCTGATTTTCTCGATATCTTCCTGAATTATGACAGGAATAAATGAAACGACTTATCGATGCAAAATTCGCAGGGAAATACCAATAAAATTAATCATATCTATTTTTGGAACGATTAATAAAAATCTTAGCTCAATACATTTTGAAAATGGTGCTGAAATCTATAAAAACCAACCTCAGAGGGTTAGACGTGCATTGCTCCAATTTAAAAAAAAAATAACTCGTTAACTATTAAACCGATTTTCAGGAAACTCGACAATATTGTTTTATATTTGAGTGAGAAGGAACTGTAAAAATTTGATTGAAATTCATTGGAACGATTTGTGAAATGGTGCTTTTCTGCATATCTTCCTAAATAATGTCAGGACTAAAATGATACTTGGTTTATCAACGTAAAATACCAATAAAAAATATCTTTATTTATTTTTCGAACGTTTAATAAAAATTTAAGCTTCATAAATATAGGAAATTTTATCGAAATCAATCCAAAATCAGGCTCAAAGATTTAAATTAAATAAACGCCCATTGCTCAATTTCTTTAATAACTCGCTAATTATTGAACCGATTTGCACAAAACTCGACAATATTGTTATACATTTGAGTTAAAAGCTACAGAAAAATTTGATTGGAATTCATGGGGGGAATTCGGCTTTATTAGCGTAAATTTGTATATTTGTGAAAAGGTGCTGGTTTTGCTGGATATCTTCCTAAATTATGGAAAGCTACAGAAAAATTTGATTGGAATTCATTGGGACAATTCGGCTTCATTACAGCAAACGTATATTTGTGAAAAGCTGGATTTTTGCTGGATATCTTCCTAAATTATGCCAAGAAAAAACTTGGTTTATCAACATAAAATACAAATAAAAAATAACTTTATTTATTTTTTCCACTAGTATTAAAGATTTAAGCTTCATAAACTTAGAAAATTGTTTCAAAATTTATCCAAAATCAGTCTCAAAGACTTACATTAAACGTCCATTACTCTATACTTTTTTTTTTAAATATAACTCGCTAATTGTTGAACCGATTTGCACAAAACTCGACAATATTGTTATACATTTGACTTAAAATGCAAAGTAAAAATTTGATTGGAATTCATGGGGGGAATTCGGCTTTATTAGCGTAAATTTGTATATTTGTGAAAAGGTGCTGGTTTTGCTGGATATCTTCCTAAATTATGCCGGGAATAAAATTAAACTTGGCTTATAAACGTAAAATTCGCGACCAAAATACCAATAAAAAACAACGTTATTAATGTTGTTAACGATTATTAAAGATTGAAGTTCATAAATTTGGGAAATTGTTTCGATATCTATCCAAAAACAGCCTTATTTTATCAATGATCTTAATTTCATGTCACGTGCCTTAAAAATTGAGTATTTGAGTGGAAATATAAACGCACAGTGAAAATTCGATTAGAATTAATTCAAAGGAAACCGCACAAAAGAAGTCGAGAAAATGGCGATCCAAAAAACAGTCTGAGAGGCATAGACGTAATCTTTTTTTTTTTAATTATTCGTTAATTACTAAACCGATTTTCACGAAACTCTACAATATTATTAGATTAGATATTTAAATAAAAAGGCATAGTAAAAATTTGACTAGATTTCGTAGGAAGGATTCGGCTGCACTAAAGTAAAGGTATCTGTAAAAAGTTGTTGTTTTTCTCGATATCTCCCTATATAAATTGAAACGTAACTTATCAATGTAAAATTTGCAGCAAAAATACGAATAAAAATAATCTTATTTATTTTTGAAACGATTTATAAACATTTAAACTTAATAAATGTAAAAAAAAAAAAACAGCAACGAAAGCGATGCAAAACAGCATCGCAGGCTTAGACGTGTATTGATCCACAATTTGTTTTTAAATAACTCGCTAATTATTGAACCGATTTTCACAAAACACTAAAATATTTTTATGTATTTGAACGAGAAGGCAAAAGTAAAAATTTGGTTGGAATTCATTAGAAAGATTAAGCTTCATTGGCTTTGAATCTTGATACTTTACGTGTACTTTTGAAAAGATGCTGTTTTGCTCGATATCTCCCTAAATTATAACAGGAATAAAATTAAACTTGGCTTATCAATGTAAAATTCCCAGAGAGCATACCAATAAAAATTTATTTTTATTTTTAAAACGACTACTAAACATCTAAGTTTAATAAATGTAGAAAATGGTGTTGATGTCTATCCAAAACAGCCGCAGAAGCTTAGATGAGCTTTGCTCCATATCTTTTTTTTAAAAATAACTTGCTAATTATCAAACTGATTTTCATGAGACCCGGAAATTTGAATAGATATTGGAGTAAGAAGCTACAGTAAAAATTTGAGTGGAATTCATTGGAAAATTTTAGCTTCATTGGAGGAAGACGTATATTTGTGAAAAGATGATGCTTTTTAAAATATCTACCTAAATTATGCCAGCAAAAAATACAACTTGGCAATTTATGTATCATATGTATACATGAAATCAAAAATAAATACAACTAAATGCTATAATTTTCCTTAACTATATCGAAAATAGAATTAATATCATCTCAAACAAACTAATTATCAATAGGTAAATAAGATTAACCGATAAACTTCCACATAAAATTTAAATATTGAACCTACAAAAGGTATGAATTAGAGTACTCACCTAAATTCCGAACAACACACAAGGTATAAAAAAAACCTTAGAAAGAAACATTACTACTCTAAAAATAACATTTCCTTGCAGGAATAAAATCAGTAAGTTGTACTCTCCTTTGAAAGCAAGCTGTTTAGACACGTATTAAATTAGCCAAACGAAAAATGGCCAAAGAATTTGTGTACACAACAGGACAATTTTGATTACAATCGTCCGGCTAGAAATGCCACCTCATTGTGACAACTAAACAAAAACATGGAACACCAAAAATATCAGAGATAACTAGAAAAACAGAAGAAAAATAACATAAGCCCTACACATAAAATTGACACCAAACACAAACAGAAAATATAGAAAGAAGGGAAATTCAAGCAGAATTGACTTGGGTTAAGAAACAAAAAAAGGAAGAAGTAAAATGTGTAAATAATTGTTAGAATGTTACTTCATTGGTTTACTTAAAATAATTATTATTTTTATTTTTTAAGTTCACTTTATTTAAAAATTTTATAATCAAAAATAAGAAATAGTGGAATTGGTAGTACCAAGAGTCATTTATAAAAGAAAGAACAGCCACATAGGGTGTCTTGCTACTCGCGTCACAAACTTTGTGAGCAAATTTCACACCTCAAATGCAACAAAAATGTGCATATAAGCACCGTCCGATTTCAAACCTTTCGCAAATATTCAACATTTTGTTGTTCAAATTTCTACGTTTTCATCATAAATTCACTTGTGGCTCTTGACCTCCTATTCATTTTTGACAAACCAGAAAAAGTGTTGAAAAGAGGTTAGATTTACATTGCGAAGGCAGTTTTTAGAACTTTCAATTTAATTTTTGGTAACAAAACGAACACTAAACCTTTCAAAAACTGCTCAATTTAAAATCTGTAAAAAAAAAGTTTGCAATCTTGTTAGATAAATGACATGGATCTTGGCAAATTTCACAACTTTACCGTTTAAAAAGCATTTTAACGGTATAACGTTTCCTTTAATTATTCGAACCAAAATACAGAAATTTTATGCTAAATGAGAAAAAGTGGCGATAGAGTGAAAAAGAGGAAATGGGATTGATCTTATAATTTAATTTTTTGCCCTATGCAAAATTTGTTTTTTTAACTTTAACGTAATAAAAAATCACAAAAAGAAAGAAAAATCAAACAAAATCAACAAAGAAAAGACAATAAATGTAGCAAACAATCTAAGCAGAAAAATTGCACAAAATATCTCAACTAAACACAGAAAAAAAAAAAAAAATGACAACGATAGATAAGTTGTCAAACCCAATTTTAACCTAATAAAAAGAGTCCATAAACAGAAAATTTAAATGATTTGGTTGCTCACTATGTTTTTGGTTCTTTTCAATGTTATTATTTTTACTCTTTTTTGTTGATTTTTTATTAGGTTACAATTAGATTTTACAACTTCTGTATTGTTGTTCGTTTTTTCCTTTTATCTGGGTTTAGTGTAGATATTTTAAATTAATAATTAACTTAACTTTATGAAAAAGCACAAAAAGAAAGAAAAGTCAAACAAATCCCACAAAAAAGAGACAATAAATATAGCAAGTAGCCAAAGTATAAACATCGGACAAAATATTTCAACTATTCACAGACAAAAAAAATTAAATAAAAAAATAACGATACAGAAGTTGTCAAACCCAATTTAACTTAATAAAAAAGAGTCCAAAAAAGAAAAATTGAACGTGATTTGGTTGTTCACCATGTCTAATGTTTCTTTTGAATTTTTTTCTTTTTATGGGTTTTGTTGTTAGGTTACAATTAGATTTTACAACTTATGTATTGTGGTTCCTTTTTTACTTTGGTCTGTGTTTAGTGATGGATAGATATTTTAAACTAATAATTAACTTTAACTTAACGAAAAAGAACAAAAAAAGAAAAAAATTAAATAAAACCAACAAAAACGAGACAATAAACGTAGCAAACAACCTAAGCAGAAAATTTGGATAAAATATCTCAAGTAAAGACATACAAAAGAAAAAAATAACAACGATACAGAAGTTGTAAAACCCAATTAAACTTAATAAAAAAGAATCCAAACAAGAAAAAAATGAACGTTATTTGGTTGCTCACTACGTCTAATGTTTCTTTTCATTGTTTTTTTTTAATTTTTACTCTTTTTTTGTGTGCTTTCTTATGAGGTTACAATTAGATTGTACAACCTCTTTATAGTGGTTCCTTTTTTTCCTTTTGTTTTATCTACACTTTTCTGTGTAGATTTAGTGTAGATATTTTAAACCAATAATTAACTTTCACTTTACTTTATTAACTTTAATTAAAAAGCACAAAAAGAAAGAAAAATCAAACAAAACCAACAAAAAGGGACAATAAACGTAACAAACAACCAAAGCAGAAAAATTAGACAAAATATCTCAACTAAACACGGACAAAAGAAAAAAAATAACAACGATATAGAATTTGTAAAATATAATTGTAACCTAAGAGTAAAAATAAACTCGATTTTAATCTAATAAAAATAGAGTCCAAAAAAGAAAAATTTAACGTTATTTGATTGCTCGATCTGTCTAATGTTTCTTTGTAATTTTTTCTTTTTGGAACTTCTCATTGAGTGAAGACTGAACAAGATATCAGTGCGAAGGAGTGTTTCCACTGGGAAACATTTCCTACAAGACCCTCAAATGATAAATTCAACATATACGAACATATTTACTTAATACATTATTTGTAGTTGTAAATATCAAATAAATTTAATAAAAAAATATTTTTTTTGGTTTTGTTGTTTGGTTGCAAGTAGATTTTATATCTTCTGTATTTTTGTTCCTTTTTTCCTTTTATCTGTGTTTAGAGTTGCTATTTCAAATTAATAAAGAAAAAGCACAAAAAGAAAGAAAAATCAAACAACATCCACAAAAAAAGCGACAATATAGCAAAAAACCAAAGCAGAAAAATCAGTCAAAATATCTATACTAACCACAGACAGAAGAAAAAAAAGAACAGCAATATAGAAGTTGTAAAACCCATGTTTAAATTAATAAAAAAGCACAGATATAAAGAAAAATCGAACTTGATTTGATTGTTCACTATGTTTATTGTCTCTTTTTAATGCGTTTTGTCTGATTTTTTACTCTTTTTTGTGATTTTTTGTTAGGTTAGAATTAGCTTTTATAACTTCTGCGTTGTTGTTCCTTTTTTTCCTTATTGCCTGTTTTAAGTGTAGATATTTTTTCTAATTTTTCTGCTTTGGTTGTTCGCTCTGTCTCTTTTTTATGCGTGTTGTTTCTTATGTAGTAGTGCTACGAGTAGATTTATGACGAAAAACATAGATAATTGAGAAAATCTAAAACGTTGAATATTTCCGAAAAGGTTGAGAATCGACCTATCATTTAAACTTTTTCGTAGCATTTCAGGTGTGAAATTCACTGGCACAGTTTATGATGCGCGTAACTGTTGTTTTTCTACCCGGTGTCTGCTCTTTGGAGTTTGAAAGTATTTATTGATTTGTTAGTTTACTTGAAAGAATATTTTGTGATTCTGCCTAGTCTTTATACTTAAAACCTGAGACGAATGTATTAATATTTGTCAAGTGTAAAAAACATCAAAATCTACATGTTAAATTATAATATTAGATAAGAGTTTATTAAGTATTGTAAGTTGGTTTGACGCCTCACTTGTGAAACCCAACGGGTAGTTGTTGAACCCTCTTTTATGATAGGTTACTTATTTATTTAATGAATAAAAAATAATGTAAAATTTAAATATTTTCCAGGAATAAATCTTGCACTTTAAAAAGGCACAGGATGCCGAATCGTCGTAGGGTTTTTTTCCTTTTTATAACAGTATTTATTTTTATACTATAAGTTAACCGGTTTACATGTACAAATTGAAAAGACAAAATCGGAAACCAAGTGGCATTAGGGTGTGTGAAGAATCACCGAGTGGTGATACTAGGATCGACGTGCTACGACTCTATGACCCAAGGGGTCGCGAGGCCACTGCCGCTCGACGGGAGATTATTGGGGTTAGTTCGCGATGACAGGTTTAAAACTAAAAGATTGGGGTGTGATGAAAGGGAGTTGTGGAATTCGATCTATCGGGAATTTGACATCTTTGACGAAAGGAACTTTAAGGTCATTTTGGATTATTTAGATACGTAGAAGGGACTGTTTACTATTTTTTCGGATTGGAAAATCTGGAAGCGATGATAATTGGAATGTTTGGTTGAAACCGGCATTTCAATGCAGTCCAATTGGTTTGAATTATTGTCTGTATCAGTAGTTTGCTGTAAAGCGTCAGTTTGTTTTGTTGCGACTAGTCAGTTCATGATTTTTTAGTCTTGTATGGAAATTCCAAGTTAGTTTGTCGATATACAGCCCAAGGAAGCGGACGTGGTTGACTAAAGGAACCTATATGATGTAGGTATATTGGTCACTAACCACGTCGGAGGTTAAAGCCTTTTATTTTTATTCGCCAATTTTTTAGCCAAGGTTCTAGTTTGATTAGGTGAGCCTGTAAGGAGCGATATGAGAGGATCATCCGCGCAAGCGCAAAAGCGTGAATGGATTTGTCAGGCTGGGTAGGGAGGCCAATATACGTTGAATAAAGGATCGGACCGAGGATACCGCCCTGCGGGAATCCGGCCATAACAGGATAATAGTTAGAGAAAGACGTCCCCTGGCTGATGTGAAAGAAGCTGTTAGTCAAGACCGGATATAAGGATGTAAGGGAAGGATGCTCTTGAGCTTCTACAGTTGACGCTATACCCCATGGCTTGAGCCACATCAAAAAAAGCATCTGAGCAGTACTGATTCAGCTCAAAAATGCTTGAAAATTACTTTAAACATCTTAAAAAAAGTATAAAATAAAATCAAATTAGATTGTTATATGAATTAATTGTTTTTTATGTAGCAACATATTGATGGTAATGAGTGTGTGAAAAGTGTTTATATAAATGATTATTCGGAGTATTTTTTTTCCGTGTAGATGTGTCATTCTTGTCTGTCGTGTTGAGAGGGCCCGGAACACGGAAAACACACTTTGAGCCCTGAAGATGATCTCAATAAGGATCGAAACGTTGGCACGATAAAAAAATGTTTTTTTAAAACCTACGTCACACCAGACCGCATCTCACGACCTCCAAATAACCATCAAGTAACTGTCACTAAACACAACATGTTTATATAAAGAATAACAATTTTTACCGTTGTCCTGAACTTGTACAAAACGACATTATGACATTTGTTACTTAGAAGTGTTAATCTTAAAGAAAATAAGAGGTCTTCAGTTATAAATTCGATTGGTTTTTCGAATTTTCGAATGTCTTAGATGGCTTTTTGGAACGATCGGGACAGATGTTTCCACTCCCGACCCGAAATTGTCACAACTAAAGCATAACCGTAAACAAAGTAAAATCCAGTACCTAAGGAGAGATAATGTCTTTATGATCCTCCAGTTCAAATAAAGGACAGTTCGCTGTTCCACGGGCGTTTAATTAGATAAACGGTCGCGATCGCGGGAGACCGGTTGGCCTAGGGTGGGCAATTTGGCTTCTAAGTAGCGATAACCGTTTCCTGATGTCAGATAATCCACGTGTTACATTTAATATGTCGTTATTTCACCGTCCTGAGACGATGGCTATCTGACTTTATTATCAGGTCGATCCTTTTGATTTGTATTTATTCGTTGAACGGGGGAAGGACGGCCGTATCTCGGTTTTAACGACTCGCTGGAAAAAAAGAAGTTTTCTATACTTCAAAATTTACCTTGAGATGGAAATTCCAATGATAAAATACCGCAAAAGCACGGAATAACGACAAACCGTTTACAAACTTATTGTAGTTAGTCACATAAATAAATAAAATGGTACGATGAATTATTTAAAAAATTAAATTGTTCACCAAAATGGAAAAGTTTGACTACAGACCAACCGAATGGACTGGCAATTTTTTGAAATGAAACGTTCAAATTTTGAGAAAGAAGAACACCCTAGAAAGAACCAGCTATCGCTCACCAATCCCACTCCAGAAAGCTATAAATATTTTTTATTATATTTAATCTTGAGATTTTTCAGACTACATCATGGGCATAGGTCAGAAACACATCCATTAGACCGAAATCTGGAGCAACAAGGCATTGATATAGAGCGAGAAGAACAAGGGACTAAGGACGCAGCTCTTTCTAACCTCAGATTCAACCGGAAAATATAGTAGACCGTGTTTATTTTAACAGTGGGATCTGAATGGAAAAAATGTGACGAATATTTGATATAATTAAAAAAATGAGATTCAGGATTAGAAGAGTTTTATTAGAAAGAATTGTTTATGATTCCGAATTTATTTAAATTGACTAATGAGATAAACTACATAGACAGATTTTGACCAACAAACAATCAAATAAATAGGTTCTCTTGCTCTCTCTTTATCTCTCTTTCGCTCTCTCTCTCTCTCTCTCTCTCTCTTTGTTCTTACATTCTTAATGATTATTTGGAGATCGTGAGATGCGGTCTGGTGTGAAGTAGGATTAGAAAACATTTTCTCTACCGTGCCAACGTTTCGATCCTAGTTGTTATCATCTTCAGTACTCTGTCGTGTTGAGAGTGCACACAATAATGACACGTCTACATAGAAAACAAACACTTTGAGCCTGAAGATGATCTCAATAAAGATCGAAACGTTGGCAAGATAAAGAAAATGTTTTTCCAAACCTACGTCACTAAATAGAACACGTATCTTTCTTAATATTTCTCTATGTACATATCTATAGAAATTCTTCATAGCTAACTTTATAATTTTCAAACATTTTTTCCTCTCCCTCTCAATATTTCTCACAATTCCTTTCTCTGTTTTAGCTACATTTTAAACTTTTTTGTGGCTTTGTATTTTATTTTTTAAGTTTGTTGTCTTTTCTCGCTTGTTTCCATCAATTTCTGCTTTCAGAAATTCCAAACACTTTGTTTTTCTCTTGTTATCGCTCTCTCACTCTTTTATTCCCTATCTCACTCTCTCTCTCTCTCTCTCTTTCTCTTTCTCTATTTCTCTCTCTTTCTCTTTCTCTATCTATCTATCTATGTAAACTGTCTATACGTCGTTTTGCTTACTCTTTCCTTGTACTTTTATAGCCTTATATTTATCTCATTCTTTCTACAAGAATCAAAATATCTTTCATTATGCTGCATCGGATACACTATTTCTTTATCTCATTTTCTCTCTCTCTTTCTCTCTCACTATCTATCTATCTATCTACCTACTCTATCTATGTTTTTCTTTCTTTTTATTTATATTTCAAACTATCTTTCTCTTTCTGCGTTGTGTGTATACGTGTATAAAACAATATTTCTTTATGTTTCTCGTTTTCTTTTTTTTAAATGAATATAACATTTTTTCGCTGCTACCTTTAGAATTTTCCACTTTCTAAAGTTTCAATCATACTCTTTTTCTCTCTCTCCTTCTCACTCTCTCACTCTCACAACTTGCCTTTTTGTTTCTACCTATCTATCGAAATATCTTCTTTATGTTCAACTAACAATTCCAACTTTTTTCTATAACTCTCCCTCTCTCTCTCTCTCTCTCTCTCTCTCTCTCTCTCTCTCTCTCTCTCTCTCTCTCTCTATCTATGTTATCTATCTATCTGTCGTTTTGCTTACTCTTTCCTTGTACTTTTATAGCCTTATATTTTTATCATTCTTTCTACCAAACTATCTTTCATTATGGTCCATCGAATGTACTATTTGTTTATCTTATTTTTTTTCTCTCTCTTACTATCTATCTATGTTTTTCTTTCTTCTAATTTATATTTCAAACTATCTTTCTCTTTCTACGTTGTGTGTATACGTTTATCAAACAATATCTCTTTATGTTTCTCGTTTTCTTTTTTTTAATGAATATAACATTTTTTCGCTGCTACCTCTCGGATTTTCGACTTTCTAAAGTTTCAGTCAATCTCTCTCTCTCTCTCCCCCCTCCCCCTCTCTCTTTCTATCTATCTATCTATCTATCTATCTATCTATCTTTCTATCTATCTATCTATCTCTCTGTTCACATCAATTTTAATGTGATAGATAGATATAATATTTCAGGGTATGGTATACTGCGCCCTTTAAGAGCTATTGTATCCCCTGTGCTCTGCCTAAAGCACATCGGTGAGTCCTATTTCATCAAGAAACTTGATTAATAGGCCCGGTTTCAGTGGTTGTAGTTCTTCTATGGTCACATTGTACATCCCAAAACACTTCCTCCTGCGGGCTAGTGTAGCTCCGCAGTTTGTTAGTAAGTGTGTTGGTGTCTCTTCTGCTTCTTTGCAGAATCTACATGTGCCATCTTGGATTATTCCAATTTTCTTTAGATGTCCATTTAATCTACAGTGTCCTGTCAGGAATCCTGTTAGGATTCGCAGTCTATTCCTGCTTCCTTTGACACATTCTGTGATTTCTTTCTTGCCAAAATTGGTTAGAAGATTCTTGGATTGTCTATGTCCAATAAGTGAATTCCAAAGTTCGCTCATTTTCTTTTTGTCCTTCTGTCTGAGGTATTCGTTGATAGTGTGTGTTCCTATTCCACAGAAGGGTTCGGGTCCTATTAGCGGTGTGGCAGCCCCTTTTCTTGCAAGGGTGTCCGCTTTCTCGTTGTCTTCTACTCCTATGTGTCCTGGGACCCAGGCTGACTTTATTCTGCGAACCTAATATGTTTAATTTGGTTTTGCAGTTCAGCACCATCCTTGAACTAATGGTGTTTGAGCTTAGTGCTTTGATGGCTGCTTGGCTATCTGACATGACAGCTATATTCTTGTTTTTGTATCCTCTATTTAGATTGAATTGGATACATCTTTCAATTGCGTGAATCTCAGCTTGGAAGATACTGGTGTGTTTTCCCATGGGTTCTGAGTATTTGGTTCCGGGTCCGAACACTCCTGCCCCCGTACCTTCCTGCGTTCTAGATCCATCTGTGTACCAAAGGATGGTGCCATTTTTGAGAGGGTTATTTCCCTTTCTTTCCCATTCCTTTTTGGTGCCCAGATGTATTCGGAATTTTTGGTTAAATTCAAACCTCCTGTTCATGTCATCTCTTGGAGCTATGAGTGAAGGATGGCTTTTCCACAGTTTGTTTCTGTCTCTCCATTTCAGTTTTATTCCTGTTGGAGGTTAACTTTCTAATGAAGTTAATTATGGTTTTTTGTGCTGTCCTTTCTACCATGTGATGTAGGGGGTTTAGTCCCAATATCTTTTCCATGTTAATTGTAGGACATGTTCTCATTGCTCCCGTTATGCAGATGCATGCAAGTCTCTGTATTTTTGTGAGTTCTTTCCTTTTGGTTGTTTGTTCTGCTTTATCAGCCTAGGTTATAGCTCCGTATGTAAGTAAAGGTCTTACTATTATGGTGTACATCCATAACAGGATTTCTGGCCTACATCCCCAGTTTCTTCCTGTCATTCTTCTGCACACCATCAAAGCTCGTGTCGCCTTTGTGATAATGGAGCTGATATGTTTCTTAAATGTTAGTGTTTTATCTAGCATGATGCCCAGATATTTGACTTCATTTTTGATTTCTATCGCAGTGTTGTTTAGTTTGATTTCTTTCATGTGATCTAGCTTTCTTTTCCGTGTAAAAGTGACTATAGTTGTTTTGTTTGGATTGATCCCCAAGCCTGCACTTTTACACCATTCTTCTGTGATTTTCAATCCTTCTTGGATAATATCGCAGAGGGTTTCCTCGAATTTTCCCCTGGCTGTCAGGACTATGTCATCTGCATATCCCTGACATTTTATTCCTGAGCGGTTCAGGGTTTCGAGCAGTTCATCAACTGTTGGGCTCCATAGTAGAGGTGATAATATCCCTCCTTGAGGACATCCTTTTGTTGTTCTAACTTCTATAGTGTTTATTCCTATATTTGTTTCAGCTATTCTAGTTCTTAGAAGTTCTCCAATCCATCTGGATGTGGTTTGGTCTACGTGTTTTTTCCCCAGGGAGACTTCCATTGATACATGAGATGCATGCATTGTCGAAAGCTCCCTCAATATCGAGGAACGCGCAGATTGCTATTTCCTTTGTTCCCAGTGTTTCTTTTAGGTCACTGGTTAGTTGGTACAGTGCAGTTTCTGTTGATCTTCCTGCTCTGTATGCATGCTGACAGTAATGGAGAGGCTTGTTTACCAGTGCTGTCGTTCTTATATAGTTGTCTATCAGCTTTTCAAGGGTCTTTAAAAAAAGGATGTTAGGCTGATTGGTCTGTAGGATTTGGGGGACGTGGGGTCTCTTTTCCCCGCTTTTGGTATAAATACCACCCTTGCCCTACGCCATTCAATTTTAATGTACTTCTCATTTTCTCTACCTCATTTCCTCGCCCAAATTTCTTCTGTAATTTTTCATTTATTACATTCCAGAAAATCCTTTTTTCTTTTCTTCATTTTCAATGCGCAAATTTTTTCTTCGCTCTGTCTTTCTTCTTCCCTCCCAGAAATATTTTCTCTAGTCCCTATATATTTAGATATTTGTATGCCTAGAGAACAAGGATGTGTTTAATAAGTGAAAGTACGTGCAATTATTTAAAAAATCGATGAGACAAACGGTGTGTGTTTTACGAAATTATGGACGGGTGTGCTTCCTCAGTCACATACTCAATGAGTGATTTGCTTTATGTGTTGAGCTACTTACCTCAGAGCAATGTTGTTGTTATGTAAATATGCAAGGGAAATTAATTAATCCATTTGTAGCTAATGCGTATCACTTCTGAGATAGTATGATTAGCATTTCTCCTGTTTAAACTACGGGTGGGTCAAATAAGCTGGAGTTTCATCGTAAAAAAAAAAAAAAAAAGGATAAAACTCTCAAATATTATTTTGACCCGGTACCTCGGTCATAAATGAACATAAAACCTGGTCAAAAGAATTTTTCAGAGTTTCTTTTCTAATGTCGTCTCGAATAAATTTAATTTTTGCGTTCTATTTTACGTATTTATTATGAAACCTGTCGGCATTTTTTATGCAAAAAATTCAATGAGCGAAAAATTTATGACAAGGTTTAACAAAAATAAAAGGAGATTAGTTATTAAAACAATAAATTTAATGGAAGTTACTACTTAAAAAATGATAAATTGAATTTATTCTTGGGTTTAAAGTACTCTTCAAGAATCAATTAAGCACAGCTCATCGATAAAGATTCAAGCCTGATGAGGCTGTCAAAAATTTAAGAAAATATCCATATTTTTCTCTTAACTTGTACTATTCACACTAATTTATTATTAACTTACTTATTAAGCTAACTTATTCATCATGTACGATGATGATCAATAGAAACAGAAGGGGGCTCGGAAGACACCCTTGTCGAACGACGTTGTTTAAAGATAAATCATGTTTTGTGAAACTTGATTACTTTTTGTCCTAATCTCGCTACAAGACCAATATGCTCACAGATGAGATTGTTCTTCTGCAGATCAACCCGAGACGGGCTTTTAATGACGGCGCCGCCTATTACGGAGGAAATTTCCTAATTTCCACAGCCAGTATGAAAGGCTTTAATTGTCCGATCCTGCGGAAAAAAGCTAATTGCAAAAGGTAGCTGTTTTTCTCCTCTTCTGTAACTTCTTCTAGTACTTTCTGAAAAGTAAAACCCTCATGGCAAATAGGTTTCTACTCTGAAATGATAAATGAGTAAAATAATTGACTTTGAAGCAATTAGGAATGACTCTTGTATGTGGTTTCTCGTCGCTTTTTAAAATGGCGGCAGAACTGGAAGAAGAATGTATAAGCCAAGTGGCTTAGCGTAAAAAAACAAAAAAAAACAGTTGGATTGTTAAATTATAAATAATCATTGAACAGGCTAGAAATTTTTATTTCAACTCCGACCTTTGTCACAATCAAAGCCCTCTGGGAAAGGTCTCGTCAACAGGCTCGAAAGCCCAATCCGGTCGTTACCAGGACGACAAAACGCGGACTTTATGCCGGCTTAAGTCGCCTGGACAGCTCAATTCGCAAGATTAGCACGCGGGCCGGTCGATATTTTACAACGTGGTGCAGCGTTGTGACTCGACAACGATGATCCATACAGCATACACGCATAAACATACCTGTGATAATAATCAATTGGGATCTGGAGGAAAAAGACAATCAATTTTGTTGACGACGAAGGAATTCCGGGCTAGCAGGCTAAAAAAGAAGATGATGCTGTGGATATGGGATCACACATTTTATTAAAGCTATTTATGCTAATGTTGTATCGAAAAATATTATACTCCTATCCCAGCTTTCTTGCCAATGGGCCTTACGCACCGGAAAAAGGTTGAAATTTGTTAAAAATTTTTTAATAATTGTTGTTGTGCATTTATTTTATTTTAATATGACAAACTAAATAAACTAGATAAAATATATAAAAACTTACAACAATTGAAATACGTCTTCTACTTAAAATATATCAAAAACTTTGTGACTAAAATAAATCGGCTTTAAACACCCTTTAAGGCTAATAAATTGGAATTTTTATAGTAATAAAAATGGATATCAAGTGTTCCACTTAAAAAATTCACAAATTTTCTGGTTTAACAAAATTCTACCTAATTACAACTTTAAAATGCAACTTGCATCATGTGTTCATCATAAGTTTTATATCATTATATGTGATTAAAATTACGATGAAATAACAAAAAACTGCTTAAAATGTAAATGTAAAATTATTTAACCGGTTCTAATTTATACAATTAAGGATTTTTTTAACGTTCTAAACGCCTGGAAAGTTAAAGAAAAAATTGGCTTCCTGTGCCAGAAGTATAGGATGCATTTCTGCAAAATTTTGAATTTTATGTATGCTAAAAAAAATCAATCGTTAGTAATCAAGAGAAAATTTTTCTTCCCAACCAAATCTTAGGCAAAACTGACTCTAAGAAGTGAGGTAACTTCTGTGGCGGAGTGGGTAGTTCTGTTATATGTACAAAATATATGTACAAATTCACAATTTTGCCTTAAAAAAATTCAAGAATAAATAAAGGGAATTTTTTTCCCGGCGATAGTTAAGACAACACTGTGGGCAACACTGCCTCAGAAAAGTGAAGGGATCGCATTCACCGAGAGGTTAGGTTAGTTACAGGTATATTAGCTACATAATTTTTTGGAAACTCACAATTTTGTACTAAAAAAATCAAAAATCAAAAGTAAATGAAATTTCTCCTCTCTAACGATTTGGCGCAGCCCTGTGGGCAACGCTGGCTCCAACAAGTGAGAGGTCCGCGGTGAACGAGTTGTTAGTTGTGTAATATATATATATATATATATATATATATATATATATATATATATATATATATATAACGTGTATAAAAAATGTGTTTAAAAAATAAATAAATAACAGTAAAAAAATTTAAGAGTAAATGAAGGGAAAGAAAATAGAAAGTTTAGGCAATACTGACTCGTGAATTGAACGGATCGTGGTGGTACGTTTGTATTAGTTATATTAGGTACGTAATATATAAGGAAATTTGCAAGTTTGTACTAAAAAAAATTACGAGTAAAATTTCTCTTTCCCAACGATAGTTTTGACAACACTGTGGGAAACACTGACTCCGAAAAGTGAGGGGGCCGCGGTGACCGAGTTGGGAGGAATGTATTAGGTATATTTAGGTACATATGGAATGTATGGAAGTTCAAAATTTTGCTGTTAAAAAATAAATAAAAACAATCAATGGTAAATTAAGGGAATTTTTTTCCCACACCATCGAAAATTTAGGCAACACTGTGGGCAACACTGACTCTTGGAAGAAAGCGGATCGTGGTGGCCGAGTGGTTGTTTGTATTAGGCACGTTAGAAATTCACAATTTTGTGGTAAAAAATTTTGCATGTCCGCAATTTTCCTGTTTTCTTCGTTCTCTCTCTTTCATTCTCTTTCTCTCTCTCTCTCTCTGTCTCTCTCTCTCTTTCTCTTTCTCTTCCCTTTCTCTCTCTCTCTCTTTCTCTTCCCTTTCTCTCTTTCTTTCTTCCTCTTTTTTTCTGTCTTTTTTTTTTCTCCCTTACTCACTCACTCATTTTTTTCTCACCAAACTCAATATTTCTACTTATGTTTTTCTTCCCTCTTAATCTTAAATCTATCGGTTTCTCTGTCTGCCAGTATCTTATGTTTTGCTTTTCTCTCTCTCCCTCCCTCCCTCACTCTCTCTCTCTCTCTCTTATATATACCTATGTATATTTCTATCTTGTTTTAACTTGTCTGTATAATACGGCGTAACATTCTGTATATTGTTTAAAGAATCATATTGACATGATAGATATGTAAATTTTCTTTACCTTTTCTGCTACCTCAGCTCGATGAGCTTTGACATTGATGAAACGTCTTCACTCTTTTTGTTAGCTTATCCCGTTCGATTATGAGATAATCATGATCCGTCCAGAGGGTTGGAAATGGGTTTGGGTGGCGAGGCGTTCCCCACCCGGCGGACCGAAGAGATTTCGGGCGACGCCCACATTTTTTCTCGAGAAACCCTCCCCCGGGTGGGCGGCCTCCATTTTATCCTTCCTCGTCGTGCGTCCTGCTGCACTTTCGGCACCTGGCGTCCTCTCATGGCCGGCGGTCGAAACCATCCTAAACAGGGGCCGCTCCTAAAAAAATGTATTCATCAAGTGAGCTTTTTTGACAAGGAAAAATTCAATAAGCAATAGCAAAAACGTAGGACAAAAGAACGGCAAAATTTGTTTGTTTTATCTTGAAATTAATTAATTCATTGTTAATTAATTCATAATGACGAAATCTTAGTCCAGATGAGATTTCTTATGGAGATTAAGAAGTAATAAAGGATATAATTAACAAAGAATTATCGGCAATATTTTCTCGGTCCGCCTTTTTCTATTGGCTGTTCGTCCTTGGCGAGAAGCTTCACCAATAATTCGCCCAAATGGAAAAGCGTGATGTTGAGACGCGATCGACGAATCTACATTAGAAGTAGAAGGAGGAAAAATTCCTATTCAAATGAGCAGAGACGGCAAACGGAAAAAATAATTTTACGCTCATAATTATTATTTCTTCAGTACGAACAGTTAGTTATCAGAGAGAGAGAGAGAGAGAGAGAGAGAGAGAGAGAGAGAGAGAGAGAGAGAGAGAGAGAGAGAGAGAGAGAAAGGGGGAGTGAGAAAGAGAGACGGAGAGGGAGGGAGAGAGAGAGAGAGAGCGAGAGAGAGAGGGTGAGAGAGAGAAAGAGAGGGAGAGAGAGAGCGAGAGAGAGCGCGAGAGAGAGAAAGAAAGGGGAGTGAGAAAGAGAGACAGAAAAAAGCAAAGAATAAGAAACTGGCAGACAGACAAAAAGATCAGGTATAGAGAAACCGATAAATTTAAGATCGAGCTAAATAAACAGACGTAGGTTAGAAAAAAGATCGAGTAGAGGGAAGGAAAGGAAGAAAGAGAGAGTGTGAGAGTATGAGAGAGAGAGGGAGAGAGAGAGAGAGAGAGAGAGAGAGAGACAGGAAAGTGGTAGATAGTCGGACAGAAAGGCAGAGAAACACAAAGAAATAACATGAAAGGTAGATATATAGGAGGAAAGAGAGATTAATCGATTGATTAAACTTGAGTTGTACATTAAATTTTTACATATTTTTTAATTAAATATTTCATAATACAGTGGACGCCGCTTATAAGACTCACGGATAAAAGGTTCGGTCCGCCTATAAGACTCAGAATCGCCAGAAACCAGTCCGGACGTATCCGAATACATTGAAAAAAACTCGGTTATAAGACTCACCACTTCTTATATCCGAAGTTTTTTAGTCTCAGTTTTACCACCATTCCGCATCATTCGAACCTTTAAAGCCGGTCAAAAATGAGAAAAACCTTACCGCTCTTTTTTGACGAAACCTTGGAATCTCAGAAGACTTCATCATCAAATTCGACTTTGGAGGCTAACGACTCGCCAAGAAAATCACATTCGCGAGGTTTTTCACCTGGCCAACGCAGCGTGTGACCATTCGAAACAACTTTTGGCACGGGGTTTTGTCAAAACCGATGAAAAGCTGGAGAAGGAGAGGATAGTTGCCCTATTAGGACGCCAGAATACCTTACTGTGAGGAACTACGAGAATTGGATGGATATTGATCACAATCTTCAATCCCCTGAAGCGTCTTCTGAGGATCAAATCTGCCAGTCCGTCATGAACGAAGCTAACAGCACATCGGATGCTAGGAACGATGACGATGTCGATGAGGAAAATACCGATGAAGTCGAACTTCCACCTTCAAACTCAGAACCTCTAAGGGCTCTAAGGGTGTTGAGGAGAGCTGTCCAGCACCACGGGACCAATTTTCAAAAGCACTACGATTATGAGAAGTATATTATCGAAATGATGGAAAATAACAAGAAATAAACAAAAGTAACAAATCATTTTAAATCATCTTAAATTTTGAACTGATTACGTTTTTACGTATTTGAAGACTTACCTTTATTTTATAGGTGAATGACACGCTGTATTGACAGGAAAAATAACATACATTCTAAAATCTTGTTTCCTTCGCTTGTAAGGTCCTTCCCCTTATAAGACTCACTTTTTGCTGGTCCCAAAGTGAGTTTTATAAGCGGCATCCACTAACAATTTTTTGTTCATAAATTTATTACAATATGTATTTATCTATGTAAGAAATCAATGAATAACAATAAAAAAAGAAAAACATAAACAATAAAAACTATAACAAAAAAAACTGAGACGGCAAACGGAAAAAATAATCTGATGCTCATAATTATTATTTCTTAAGGACGAACAGTTATAAGAGAGAAAGAGAGAGTGTGTGTGAGTGAGAGAGAGAGAGAGAGAGAGAGAGAGAGAGAGAGAGAGAGAAAGAAAGAGAGAGAGATATATATCGAGAAAGAAAGAAAAGGAGAGTGAGAAAGAGAGAGGGAGTGGGAGGGAGAGGGAGAGAGAGAAAAGCAAAAAATAAGAAACTGGCAGACAGAGAAACCGATAGATTTAAGATCGAGCTAAATAAACAGGCAGGTAGGTAAGAAAAAAGATCGAGTAGAGGGAGAGAGAGAGATAGAGGTAGATAGAGGTATATATATATATATATATATATATATATAGAGAGAGAGAGAGAGAGAGAGAGAGAGAGAAATACATGGTAGAAAGACAGAATGAATAGGTGCATAGTTAAATACAAATATAACTATAGATTGCTATAGAAAAAGAGGACATGAGCGAGATATTAGACGTACAGGCAAATAAAAGCAAGATTTTGCTACACATAGGTAGACAGATATGAAGTTCGAGAGAGAAATGCAAAGGTTAGATATCATATATTAGATAATCAATATGGAGGAAAATATAGGTAAATGAGAGAGAGAGGGAGAGAGAGAGAGAGAGAGAGAGAGAGTGAGAGAGAGAAAGAGAAAAAATTAATAATAAAAGGAAGTACAATATGTTTTTACCCCCTTATCTTGCTAATGTAACTTTACTGTGGTACTTAGATAATATTATCTTTCTTGTCAAGCACAGTCAGATCATTAAGTAAGACCTTCTTCACTGTTGTTTGTCGGTTTTTTCTTAGGTGAAATGTGTACTCTCAATACAAGACAACCCCTTGTGAAATTTTTTTATATTTTACATTGCAAATAGTATGAAGAGTCGTAACTATTTTTGCGAGAAGTACAGTGGTTGATACATGCAATAATTGGAAATACTGATTCCAACTATTTGGATGATTAATTGGCAATTTTGTAATTTGTAAACTGTTGTCTTTTTACCTGAGTCTTTTACGGGTATCTTTGAGAACTTTTTCATTTTTTTTTTAAATTTGGAGAAACCCTGTTTGAGCATCACCCGACTTGACAGATATTCGAAGATGTGCCGGGAAAAGGGCCGAAAAATCGATTTCCCACCTCGTACGTGTTTACACTCTTTCGTCTTTTACCAAGGGCCCCGTGGGAAGCCGATCGTGGGAATCGTGTGACTAAGACTAAGACTAAAGAAGGGCGGGCAGTGTGGGCACATTGTCATCACCCACGCGCAACACCTTTTATTAATTGCCCCTGCCATTCTGTCTTAAAAATGAAACCAGGGATAAATATAAACAAAACTGGAAATGAAGAAGGCGCCCACATTTGATTTTGGAGAGTAACGCGTGTCGTTTTGTCGTCCACACCCGAAGAAATGTTACCACCCCAAAATTATTACACATAAACTTCCTCGAAATAACTCATGTTGTTTTTACACTAAAAGATGTTTTCATAATATAAATAATCAATAAATAAGTACTGACTTTGATATTAACTTTATTTTTTTTTTTGTGCACAGTTCTATTGCATGGATCCCAGCTCGGACCTAGTTTAACCTAGAGGTTTCTTAGGCCAAAATTTCTGTCTTTAATTCTTTCCCCTATGTTTATGTTTTGATCCATCTGTGTACAATAAGGCCTATTATTTTCATGGTTTAAATTCTTCCAAACGGCATCACCATCCTCTGTCCTATGGGCTGGCATCATTGTTGAAATTGGACAAGTATGGCAACAAAATTCAGTGTTGTTTTATGGGAAGCGGTCAAAAAGCATGTCTGATCGGGCACAATTTATTTTCCTTTCCATAAGACATAACATATTGGTTGTAATTAAAAAGAATCTCAACAGTATTGATGGCGAAAAACCGAAACACTAGGCCACCGCGGGTCTTTTAATTCCTGGAATCAGTGTAAACTACAGTGTTGCCAAACTAGAATCGGGGAGGAAAAATGTCACTTAATTTTCCCTACATTGCTATTTTTCACTACAAAACTGTGAATGTATTATAATGGCGAACCAAATTGACGTATTCAAGAGATAAAAAAAATCGAGAAAATATAATGTTATAATATTTTTCATTTTATAATTATCTAAAAGACTAAAAAGAGATAAACATACAGTATTTTCTTCTTTCATAAAGCATGAGAGAAAAAAAAACAACCAATGAAGATGGAGAGGATTGGAAACACTAGGCCACCGCCGCCACTTTTAAATTTGTAATTATTGAAAAACTGTAATATTCCTTTTCACTGATAGCAACAGATAAACACAAACAAACTTCCTCCTTCAAAATGACAGTGCATAAAACTAAACTAAATTCACTACACCATTGACGATGGCAAGAAATCGAAACATTAGGCCACCGTGATCCTCCTTATTTCAACTTGTCAGTTTTGTTTCCAGTGTTACCCAAAATTTTAGAGAGAAAAAATTTCCCTTAATTTACTCTGCATTTCTATTTTTCATTACAAAACTGTGAATTTCCATACATTTCAATAGCACATCGTGGCGTACAAAATGGACGTAATATAGTTTTCTTTTTAATTGACACCAAGATTAAAAAATAAAAAAATCCACAGGCACAATCTTTACTCCTTTAATATAGACTGAACGTATAACCAAACAAGAAAAATAATAAGATGTTAAAGGAAGAGGATTCGAAACACTAGGCCATCACGGCCCTTTCATTTCCAAGAGTCAGGTTTGCCTACAGTGTTGCCCAAACGCGTGGTGGAGGGAATAATATTTTCCCTTACTTATGTATTTTAACGGGGTTTTCTTGATCGACTGCGTGTTTCCTGATCCTGAATACGAAGTCACATCAATCCCAAAGATTCCGGTGATTTTGAACCCCCCCATTTATAAGTTTGTTGGGTTGGAATTCGGGTCCGTTGATTTTCGAACCTTTACAGTGATGAGCCCCAGACTTGACTTTTAGTTTATACTTTATCCCGATAAATTTGTGTTTTAGTTTTCATTTTTTTATTACACAATATGAACCAAACCTGATTGTTTTCCAGATGAACCAGCTCTGCCGGGTCTGTGGCGAACCAGCGGCTGGATTCCACTTCGGCGCGTTTACCTGCGAAGGATGCAAAGTAAGTCGAACAGTTTGTCAATTTCGAGTGTTTTTTTTTCCCGGGCCGAGTAGAACCGGTCCGGCCGTTTAGATAACAGCCGACGAGGAAGCCCGGACCGTAAAAAACGAAACGCGTGTCCCGGACAAGGATCGTCCATCCGCACGTGCCACGATTGACGACGGATTTGGGCCTAAACGACCCTATCTCCCTGGGCCGTATCGGAAAAAGAAATTCCAAAAGGCGAATAATCCAAAAAGGGATAGAACAGATGGGACGGGTACCCGATCGGGTCCCACCTCATAGCCACGTCCTGAGGGCTTCTGTAACGTTTTACAATAATTATTTAGAAATCGTGAGATGCGGTCTGGTGTGATGTAGGTTTCAGAAAAACATTTTCTTTATCGTGCCAACGTTTCGATCTTTATTGAGATCATCTTCAGGGCTCAATAAAGATCGAAACGTTGGCACGATAAAGAAAATGTTTTAGACACCAGACCGCATCTCACGATTTCTAAATAAATATCGATTAATGGTCACCAATCACCACACGTATTACAATAAGAAAATTATCTTTTCGTTTCAGGAAAAACCTTACAAAATACCTCTCTCCTAATAAAACATAAAATATATATAACATTATTGGGGTAGCGATCGTTTTTCAAACACCATTTTTTAGTTTACTTTAAATACTGAATGGATTTTAATTTTCATATGGGTTTATTTTTTATCAGATTCTGTACTTTCTAATTAAGTTCACTAATTTCGTGGTCCGCTTGACCAATTAATATCTTACAATTAATTAAGGTTTTTAGTTGAGATAAAAAAGTCAATGGCACGAGCGGGATTCGAACCCACGATCTTCGGCTTGATACGCCGCTGCTCTACCACTTGAGCTATCGTGACCTCGATCCACTCGGACACCAACTCCGTACTCAACCTACAACCTTTCAAATTATCCGTCCTTTTTGCCATTTATGGTTAATTTTATGGCATAAAAATGACACGATAAAATCATTTGCAGGATTGAACTATAGACGATGTTTGAGTTGGAAGGTTTTCAACACAGAGCGTCTAAGATGTCAAGTTGCAAGTTCATGAAGGCAAAGTACACCAGAAAACTAGATCGAAAAATTATTAGAAGCACAAGTAAAGATTGGAATCTCATGGGACGAGTTTCATTCTGTGAGAAAATTTTTCCCCTCGTTCGTTTTTTTTTTTTTCGAACCTGCCAGGATAATAAAATGCGACACAAGCAGAGCCCGTTAATGTCCCGGTGTTTCCAAGTTTACCCGGATTAATAGTGGCCTTGTGTCAAATAAAGGATTATCTCGATTAATCGCGTTCGCGCCTTTGGAAAGCAGGGCGCGACTGGAAATAAAAGGAAAAGGAAAAAAATTCCGGGAGTACTCCTGCCCCAATCGGATTCCTCAGGCTCGTCTCGTTTCGCTCTCTGCATTAATTTGCATCTCGGATTCTTACCGTTTCGCCACGTTTATAAGGATAAAAAAAATGAAATAAAATAAAACAAATTATGCGTTTTTATAATTATGTGAGTCCGCAACACCATAATAACTCAGCATGAATGTATTCAAACAGCGAAAAAATCGAGAAAAAAATCACGATTTTGAATTAAATTATATAAAATAACGTCATGAGCCTTCATGAGAATTAGACAGACATAATTAAGTTATAAATAAGATAAAATCTTTTCTTTTTACTTATATTTTCATCCAAGGCAGAGTAAAATAATTGTTCAATTTGAGACAGTGTCTTACCATATTGCATTATTAAATAAAATTATATGTACAAACATTTTATATTTTTTGAGTACAATATCTTAGCCACAGCCACTTGCTTTTGGTGCCCCTTGTACAGAGAAAGGTTGCTCGATGTATCCCACATAATATATGCATTGGCTCCATATAGAGAGCGTGTAGGCATGCCGCCGGATTTAAGAATGGTTCTCGGACACTGTAGCGCAATTCAGAGTCTCCTGTTCCACTTTTTAGTAGGACTGGAGATTTTTTTTATTGTTTATAGGTTTTGTGTTTTGTATGAGTGAGTGTATTTATTAGAGTGAATGTGGAGGGGCTGATGGTGAAATCGCATCCCCATCTTCCCTCGAGCTGTGTACCTGACTTGGGTCGATGGTGGATTATAAAAGTACCCCATCGACCCCAATTAGATTAATTTGTTGTTGTATGCTGGTCCCTGGAGGAATATTGAGTACCCCATCTACTAAATAGATTGAATGCAATGTATACAGGTGTGAGGGAATTTATTTGTGTGAATGCCTATTGAATGGGTGTCGTTATATTTCGTATGCGCTCGGGGCTAAAATGACCAAGCTGTCGGATGCCCCTAAAAAAAAAAAAAAAAAAAATAGCTTTCCTTCTTTTCTAAACAATAGACCTAAATTGGAGGAGATTCATTTATAAACAAAATCGTTTTTAGCTTTGTGATCCCCCCTCACGAATGTAAATAATTTCTGCCAAATCTAGTACGATAACAAGTGTTAATATACATGACAGACGTACATAACGAACATTTGGTACTAGATTTCACCAAAATTAGAGAGGTTTTGTTCACAAAAAAGAATTGAAATAATTACTAAAAGTTATAAGCATGATCTTACAATATAAACATTCTTTCCTCCAAAATAACCATTTTTAGTTTGAAATTTTCCCTTTTTAATTTTAAATTATTCCTTTTTTAAACTATTAAGACCTTAGGAGATCGCATGAAACCTTTACATCAGAGATTTTCTTTTAAATAAAAATAATTGGTCTCTTAGAAGATCATATGAAATATATTTATTTAAAATTAAGTCTTTCTTAAAACAAAAAAACTACGATATGGTATGAGATGTAAGCACATAAAATGCAATTCTTTCATTACGAGAAAATAATATAAAATGGGTGTTTTGAGAATACCAAAAGAAAATGGGTGAGGCTTTGGGAATATTATGTGAAAATAAATTATAATTAAAATGACAAATGATATGAAATCAACTTTCAAAAGAAACAATTCTTCCTTTAATTTAAAATTTTTTTACAAATATAAAATAATTGGGCTCCTAAAA
The DNA here is from genome assembly GCF_000648675.2 of Cimex lectularius. Lineage (NCBI taxonomy): Eukaryota > Metazoa > Arthropoda > Insecta > Hemiptera > Cimicidae > Cimex > Cimex lectularius. The sequence goes on from NW_019392781.1 coordinate 986,058, forward strand.
CGTAAATGAAAATTAATTACATTACAATTAAAAATTAGGTAAAAATATTTTTCTTTAATTTGAGATTCTTTTAAAATAAAATAATAGGGCACTTAAAAACTACATTTTTTACATTTCTCAAATTGAAACCAAAAATCCCTTATTTTATATAATTATTATTAATTTTCATACTGGTTTTAATAGCCAAAGTAATTTATATTTTGTGAACGTTTTCTTTAAAATAGGATATTTAGTTTTGAAATTATTTATTTATATATATCATTTTTCATTTTAATTATTGTTCATATGCTTTCTAAGAGCCCAATTCTAATATTCTTTTTAAAATAAACAGGAAGTTTACACGCTTATATTTCAAACCATATTATATTTTTTTATTGCTTTAAAGAAAGGTCGTGGGCTCGAATTCCGCTTGTGACACCAATTTTTCATATCCAAAAAACTGTTTATAATTAATTGAATTCAATGAAAAGTCTAATTTGAAGTTAAAAAAGTTAATTTGAAATAAAAAAGGATTAATTTGATGTGAAAAAAGTTTATTTGAAGTGAAAAAAGTTAATTTAAAATTATAAACGACTAATTTGAAATTAGAAAAGGTTAATTTGAAATTAAAAAGTTAATTTAAAATTATAAACGGTTAATTTAAACTTAAAAAGTTAATTTGTAATACAAATGGTTAATTTGATGATAAAAAAGTTAATTTGAAATAAAAGAGAATTAATGTGAACTGAAAAAAGTTTATTTGAAGTGACAAAAGTTAATTTAAAATTATAAACGATTAATTTGAACTTAAAAAGTTAATTTGAAATAAAATGGTTAATTTGAAGTTAAAAAAGGTTAATTTGATGTTAAAATAGTTAATTTGAAATAAAAAAGAATTAATTTAAACTTAAAAAAGGTTTATTTGAAGTGACAAAGGATAATTTAAAATTATAAACAATTAATTTGAAATTAAAAAAGGTTAATTTGAAATTAAAAAAGATTCATTTGAAGTAGAGAAAGGTTAATTTGATATTTAAAATTGTTAATATAAAGTTAAAAAAGTTTAATTGAAATTAAAGAAAACTAAATTCACTAATTTCGTGATCCGCTTGACGAATTAATACATTACAATTAATTAAGGTTTTTAGTTGAGATAAAAAAGTCAATGGCACCAGCAGGATTCGAACCCACGATCTTTGGCTTGCACCTCACGTGAGGTTACGATAGCTCAGGTGGTAGAGCAGCGGCGTATCAAGCCGAAGATCGTGGGTTCGAATCCCGCTCATGCCGTTGACTTTTTTATCTCAACTAAAAACCTTAATTAATTAAAGAAAACGTTAATTTATAATTTAAAATTAAAAGAAGGTTAAATTAAAATTAAAAATGGTTAACCTGGTGCAAAAAAGGGTTAATTTGACGGAAAAAGCTAAATAAAAATTACAATACAATTCTTAGAATTTTTTTTTGCTGAGTTTCATACGATAGTGCTTGAACTTAACTTTAAAGAGGACTTGTTCTCGCAATTTATATTCAAATTGAGTCATATCAAAGTTTGAAGCACTACATAATAGATAAAGAACAGTAAAACTTTGTACGTAGGTTTTACACGATTTTTCAAATGGTTTATCACACCATTTATTGTGTTGAACCACTGTCGACGTCCGAGCGTCATTAAAAATAATATTAAAAAACAAAAAAAAAACGCGCCCGGCTATTTGGCACATTTTCAAACCGGGTAATGGCTTGATTAGGAAATCAAGAGCTATAACAGTAAAGCTAGAAAAGGGCAGAGCTTTATTGCCAAGGATGCACCGGATTTATTGCAAACTGCTATTGGCTCCCATTCAAACTGCACCCGGTTTTTCATTGGGTCCGTAACGCCGTACGGCAATCGTAATTCTCGACAGGATCCCTTTCAACTTTATCAAGTTGAAAAGTCCATTCTAAAAATGGCACTTGTTAAGCACGCTGTATCCGTGTTTCTTAAGTATTCATGAGATTCCCTTTAAAGGCAGACGATTTAATCGATCAGGCTGGCCAGTTTGTCTGCTTTTTCATTACCTAGAATTCCTTCGTTCCGTGGCACCCAGTATAGTCGTAGAACTAGGTTTCAAGCAAGCTAAAAGAACAGAAACAATTATTAAAGATAAGATTAAATTTATTATGTTTGGTTTTTCCAGAGTTTCTTTGGAAGGACGTACAACAACCTGAGCTCGATTTCGGAGTGCAAGAACAACGGGGAATGTGTGATCAACAAGAAGAACAGGACGTCGTGCAAGGCTTGCAGACTGCGGAAATGCCTGCTCGTCGGGATGTCAAAGAGCGGCTCCAGGTACGGAAGGAGGTCCAATTGGTTCAAGATCCACTGCCTCCTCCAGGAGCAGGGTGGTTCCGGGGGTGCTCCGACGCCCCCCAAATGGGACGAGGACAACAACAACGTCAAGAAAGAACCGCCCGTCTGGAGACTGCCGATCCCTGGTAAAGTCCGAGAATGTCGTTAAATGCCAACGGTACCTGTCATGTTATTGTTTTCAGGTGGACCTATCTTCGGTTTTCCACCTCCGATCCCTCCGTTTTTCCTACCCCGGGGTCTGCTGCTCCCTCCGCCTCCGCCGCCCACGCCTCCTCAGCCGCCGGCACCCGCCTCCTCCCTCGACATCCTCAGGAGCCTCGGCCCAGTCCAGGACAGCCCGATGGACCTAAGGCTCAGGAAGGACGAGGAATCGACGCAGTCCGACAGGAAAACACCTCTGGATCTCACGTGCGTCAAAACCTGACGCTCCGGCTCTTTTCCACCGGACGTTTTATTTATTTGTACGACCACTTTGTGTGATTTTGTGCTCAATAAATCCGCGAAAAGTTGTGATAGACGGTTTGTCAAAACGGATCCGCCCTCTCTCGTGTTGAACAAAAAATACAATAAAATAAAATAAAATAAAACAAGCGCCGCTACTTTCCATTCTCAAAAACGATTCTTAGTGAATTAAATATATCCTATTTTCTATAATTTTCTTTATAAAACTATTTAAAATAACAAAATCAAGACAATAAGTGCCATTTTTTTATTATTGTTTATAAATTTTATAGACGTAAAGAAGAATTCGTCATAAGGCCTCTGGCTCGATTGTAAACGAGTAAGCTCAAGTCTCTATCTGTAAATATTTTAGTTTTTTGGTACATAGTTTTGTAAATAGTGCAATGTATTTTTTGAAAGCGTGATATCATTTCGCGCCTTATTTATTTAAAAGAAGAACAGGGGATTTTTTTGTGACAAAAATCGTTGTTTAAATTAAATACAAATGTAGACAAATACAAAATAGTTTTTAATTGTGTTTTTCTTGACTTCCCTCTCGACCAGTCGCAAACGAAAGGACATCAGGTTTATCTAGAAAACAACAGAGAAATAAAGAATGCTTTCACAAATCTCCCTTTATTCCGGAGAAAGTTTTTGATATGCAAGTCTTAAAACTAATTACGCAATGCAAATAGTTTTAAATACTGGCCTACGAGTTAAGTCGAATGTATTTGGAAAATGCTTTTTAGTGGGGGAAAATTATTTAATACAAATTTTCTACAGTTTGGTTACAAATGAGTTAAACATAAGGAAATTACTTGAGCTTTTTTACAATACAAAATATACGTTGGTGTTGTATTGGAAAAAATATGTGGACATCTAACAGTATGATTTTAAAGCAGCGATAAACTGTTTAGGTGGATTAATATTACTTTAATTGATATTTACTAAGTACATGATGTCCATTAAAGCAATGACATTAAAACAGCCAAAATAAAATAAATTATATCCAAAATTGCCGAAATTTTATTTGTTTCAAACATATCTGGAAATATTTACAAAGTACATGATTTATCATATTACAACAGCCAAAATTGCCGAAATTTTATTTGTTTCGAACATATCTGGAAATATTTACAAAGTACATGATTTATCATATTACAACAGCCAAAATAAAATCATTAATATCCAAAATTGTAGAAATTTTCATTATCACCAATTTTAAGTAACATATCTTAAAATATTTGCTAAGTACATGTTTTATCATATTAAAAAAGCCAAAATAAAATAAATTGTATCCAAAATTGCCGAAATTTTAATTGTTTCGTAACATATCTGAAAACATTTTCAATGTACAGGATTTATCATAATAAAACAGCCAAAATAAAATAAATTATATCCAAAATTGCCGAAATTTTATTTGTTTCAAACATATCTGGAAATATTTACAAAGTATGTACTTTGTATTTATTACATTACATTTATCATATTACAACAGCCAAAATAAAATCATTTTATTTTTTTTATTTTTTTTTATTTTTATTTTACGAGGGTTCGCAACAGCAGAGGTTATATCAACCCTCGGGGTGCCGGTGCTTTTGAAAAAAAGCCCATTTGTAAGTATGTCGGGTTCGAAAGCAGGGCCGCTGGATTCGAACCCGGGACCTTTACCTTACAGTGATGAACGCCGGTCAACGCCTAAACCGTTGCGGCCACCGACCCCCCTAATAAAATCATTAATATCCAAAATTGTAGAAATTTTCATTATCACCAATTTTAAGTAACATATCTAAAAATATTTGCTAAGTACATGTTTTATCATAATAAAACAGCCAAAATAAAATAAATTATATCCAAAATTGCCGAAATTTTAATTTTTTCGTAAAATATCTTAAAATATTTAGTAAGTACGTGATTTATAGTTTTAAAACAACCAAAATCAAATCATTAACATCGGAAATTGCCGAAATTTTAATTATCAACAATTTTAAGTAACGTTGCTTAAAATCTTTATTAAGTTCAAGAGTTATCATAGTAAAACAGCCAAAACAAAATTTATTATATCCAAAATTGCCGAGGTTTTAATTAACAACAATTTTAAGTAACATACCTTAAAATATTTACTAAGTACATGATCGATCATACTAAAACAACCAAAATAAAATCATTTATATTCAAAATTTCCGAAATTTTAATTATTTCGTAACATATCTTAAAATTTTTACAAAGTACACGATTTATCATATCAAAACAACCAAAATAAAATCATTAACATCCGAAATTTTAATTAAAAACAATTTTAAGTAAAATATCCTTAAAATATTTACTGAGTGCACGATATATCATATCAAAACAGCAAAAATAAAATAAATTATATCCAAAATTACCGAAATTTGAATTAACAACATTTTTAAATAACATATCTTAAAATATTTACAAAGCACATGATTTATCATTTTAAAACAACCAAAATAAAATAATTAATATCCAAAATTGCCGAAATTTTGTTTCGAACATATCTGAAAATATAAAATAAACGATTTATCATACTAAAACAACCAAAATAAAATTAATTATATCCAAATTTGCCGAAGTTTTAATTGTTTCGTCACATATCTTAAAACACTCACAAAGTACAAGATTTATTATATTAAAACGACCAAAGTAAAATAAATTATATCCAAAATTGCCGAAATTTTAATTGTTTCGTAACATATCTTAAAATTTTTACAAAGTACATGATTTGCCATATTCAAACAGCCAAAATAAAATAAATTATTTCCAAAATCGTCGAAATATTTATTGTTTCGTAACATATCTAATTACCTAATTTTTATAAATATAAAGTTGGCATTTTAACGCAGCGATAACACGCTTAGTAGAAGTAATTTTTTTATAAATATTTTCATATATTTTCTTAATCAAACCGCATGAATAAAATTAATTATCGACCAAATTATGTCAATTTTAACTGCTGTCAATATATATAAGCAGCGATAGCGTGCTTATATATATTGATTTCTTTTTATCAAATCTTCAAACTATTTATAAATAAATTTAAAAATGGACCAAACTAGGGTAATTTCAGTCGATTTAAAACGTAGAGTTGAAAAAGTATGAATTTAATGCAGCGATAACATGCTTAGGTGAACTAATTTTTAGAAAAAATCTCAACCATACCTTTTATTTCGTTTTCTGTTTTGACGTAGTGAAACCTCCTTAATTATACTGATTTTGCTTGCAAATCTTCACAGTAACATATATCGTTCTATTAAAAGACAATATAATTTTAATAATAGACAGAAATTTTAATCAATGCAAAACATACTGTTATAGAGTTTATAAATAAAAAAGTATAATTTTAGGTAAACGTTCATACATTATTTGATTTTTAAAATAAACACGGGGCACCCTCAACACGACACGCAAGAATGGCACAATTACATAGAAGACAAACACTTTGAGCCCTGAAGATGATCTCAATAAAGATCGAAACGTTGGCTCGATAAAGAAATTTTTTTTCTGAAACCTACATCACACCAGACCGCATCTCACGATTTCTGAATAACTTTTAAAATAAATATTTACAATGACAAATATTTTTTTTAGTATGACAATCGCAATAAAAATAAACAAAATAACTTTAATTTTAAATGTTTTGCCAATACTAGATAGATAAATAAAAAGTGATGGTTTTGACGGAGCGAAAACGTCTTTTAACAAATCCTCAATATCAGGCATATTTTCATTTTCATACGTCCAAAATAAAGTTTAGGTAAATTTTTAAGCTTTTCCAATTGTCTATACGCATTTTGAAGCAATTCAAGCCTCCTTCTCGATAAATATAAAGGCATTTTTAAAGCAGCGATAACTTACTTAGAAATACTAAGTTTTGTTCGTATATTTCGTATGATTTATTTTTCAAACCGCCTGAATAAATTAATTATAGGTCAAATTATGCGAATTTTAACTGCTTTCGAATAATTCGCATAATTCGTTCTCTGTTTTGTTTGTAAACAAAATTGTGGTTTAACCTAAGCAGGTTATCGATGCGTCAGAATTAGTTTTTTTTTATTCTATGTGGTTTAAGTGAAATTTTCAGCTTTTCCAACTTATTATATTTAAACTTATGTGCATTTTGAAGCATTTTAAAGCCTCCTCTTAAGTATTGAGCGTAGTCGAGAACCGTTTGTATGCTTGGAAAACGCAATATAAACGCGTAAAAATAATTGATTGTGCAGCGATAACCTTTGTTGATACTGATTTTTTTTTCAAATATAGGCGAACTAATTTTCTTCAACTCTGTTTTTTTTTTTTAGAAATAATTATGACGAATTCTCCCATTTATTATTCAGCATGAATTTATGATCAAATATATATTGATTATTATTTTGGAAATCTACAAAATTTCTAACACATTTTTCAGCTAGATAAGAGTAGAATTTTTCAAATAGTGCTAGTCTCTCGTCGAAGTTAAAAAATCTTCCTGTGCTTCGCTACCTAGGTTCAGGCTGTTTGTCGGTATTTATAGACTTGATAGTAACTCTTAGCTTTATTTCCTGGATTGAGCTTTTCCTCTTTGACAAGACCTACAAGGTTTTTAAGCATTATACAATTTTGAGTTTTGACGGTTCTTCATTCTGCAGTGTCCTACTGTCATTCTAATCCTAACGCGTCCTAAGTTTAGTAGTTCTGTCGTTAGTTTCTCAAACTGCCATAATAAGCAATTCCGCACTTGAACGGAGGACTTAGTATTAACCCATAAATAGATCTACGATTTTGGAAATTTGGCATGCCACAAAATAGTTCAGTCCAACAAATGACCTAGTCGCTCCTCTGCCCTGGTCCAAAAAAAGTGTGCTTGTGTGGTTTTTCCTAGTTATTCTGGACTTCACTATTTTTCGTGGTCCGCTTGACCAATTAATATCATTCAATTAATTAATGTTTTTAGTTGAGATAAAAAAGTCAGTGGCACGAGCGGGATTCGAACCCACGATCTTCGGCTAGATACGCTGCTACTCTACCACTTGTGAGGTTGAGATGGGAAGTTAGTGCCGAGAGGATCGAAGTCACGACAGCTCAAGTGGTAGAGTAAGACCTTTTTTTATCTCAACTAAAAATCTTAATTAATTGTTATTCGAGACGTTCATGCTACCCAAACGCCCTGGATTTTTTTATCGATGAGGTAGTTGGCTTTAGTGTTACCTGGCTGTCAGAGATGGCTTTTCTTTCGTTGGTAACGACCTGTTTTTTGATCCCCCTGGCATAGTCTTCAATATTCGCCAGGTCAATCCTTCATCAGATAGCTGTTTGAGAAGACCTACCAACATTGCCCATAGTGTGACAGACACCACTCATTGGCATAAGCATTTTGAAATCCTTTCCTCCCTAGCAAATTAGTAGTCGCAAACTATGTTTACTAATATGTATCTTTAACTAATTAAGCAGTTTAAAATTCCCTTGATGGAATTTTGTCCTTGGTTTTATTCTGAAAGTAATGGCATCTATGGATTGTCTAATTCTTACTTAAGAGCCTGTCCCTTTAGAGAAGAAATGTACATATGGCATTTACGCATTATATAACATGAACATAATGTAGTTATGTGGTAGTGAGGATATTTATCCAAGAATACAGAAAAATAAATTGGTCATTCTCGACTTGATCAATCATAAGTTGAGTGCTCAGACCAAGTAGCAAGATGGTCTCGAAAAGGAAAAGGGCCATCGTTCAAATTGGCCTCCGTGGCCGAGACGTTAAGACATTTGCTAAGGACAATTTAATAGATTTTATACGAGGCCGTCTCCGTATGTCGAGACTGGAACCGAAAATCCCAATTAGGCCTTTTTAACGAGATGATCTCCGACCCCGCGCGGACCACCTACGAGATCGTCCGTTGTGGATTTATAGCGCGTTAAAGCGCGAAGCCCGTGGGAAGGCATCGGCGATTCGTCAAGCGGGACTTCAAAATCGTTGCTTCCAGATCTCGCGTGCCGGCCCCGGGTAGGCCGGAATCAGCATCTGCCCGCTAACGAGGATCGGCGAGACGAAACGAGCACAGGTCAAAACGAATCGAAGCCCGTTTTTCCCATGTTAACCTGATTGTTACCAATCACCACTAAAAACGGGCTGGCACGATTTGACTTTCCCTACTTTTAACGATACTCCATTTGTAAATGGCAATTAGAGAAGGGTTGGAGTGAAAAATGTACAGTCGGCTTTTGATAATTCGAAACCCAAGGGATGACAAAAAACTTCGAATTATCAAAACGAAAGAAAGAAAATATGCATATTTGCAAGTTTTTACTTAAATTGTACATATATAAAACATAGTAAAAATAACGAAAAAGCCTAAAATTGAACATTCATGCGCATTATTAAATAAATCGTGAAGTGGTTTTCTTTTAAACGTTTGACTTTGTTTAGATAATTTTCCAAAGTGACCAGTGCTGAGAAGACATTGAAAAATCACTGAACGCAGAACATAACAACCTGAAGAAAATTGGAAGAAACTTTAGGCTGTAAGAAGTTAAACAAAATTTGGAGGAATATAAAAAAAAGTACTAATTATAAACAAGGGAAGTGGCTCCATTAAAAGCATGCTTTTTCTTTTTGAGAGAGAGAGAGAGAGAGAGAGAGAGAGAGAGAGAGAGAGAGAGAGAGAGAGAGAAAAAGAAAGATACACAGATAGAGAAAGAATTAGAGGAAGAGAGAGAGAGAAGGGGAAGAGGGAGTGAGAGAGTTAGAGGGAGAAGTAGATAGAGACATAGATAAATAGATAGATAGATAGAAAGATAGAGAGAGAGAGAGAGAGAGAGAGAGAGAGAGAGAGAGAGAAGTAGATAGATAGATAAATAGATAAATAAAAAGAAAAAAAGAAAGATACACAGATAGAGAAAGAATTAGAGGAAGAGAGAGAGAGAAGGGGAAGAGGGAGTGAGAGAGTTAGAGGGAGAAGTAGATAGAGACATAGATAAATAGATAGATAGATAGAAAGATAGAGAGAGAGAGAGATAGAGAGGGTGCGAGAAAGAGAGAGAGTGTGGGAATGAGAGAAAATGAGGGAGAGAGAAGTAGATAGATCAATAGAAAGAAAGAAAAAAAAGAAAGAAAGAAAGAATGAAAGAAAAAAGAAAGAAAGAACGAAGGAAGAAATTATTTAAATTCATATTATCGCTTGGTAGTTCAATTTAAATATTAACAATACAAAAAATTATAATTCAGTGGAGTACAGCAAATATAATAATGAGTGGAATGTATTATTATAATGTGAGAACAAAATTTAAAAAACATACAAAAAAACTACAAAAACTTCTTTTTAACAAGCAACATAATAGATGTATAAATAAATAACAAATGTGTTCAGTGAATAAACTCAAATTCATTATCAAATCTTTAAAGTAATACTCGCAAAAATAAGAATTACATTCTATCTTGTGTCGAGAGTACTAGAGACAATTAAAAAAAGCAAATATTATAGTAAATAATAAGGTAAATATTAAGATTTATAAAGAAACATATTAGATCATAGATAAATAGATTGTTTAGTTTTTGCAACTAATTAATAGTTTTAACGCCATATCTTTTATTAGGATAGAGAGAAGAAAGAGAGAGAGAGAGAGAGAGAGAGAGAGAGAGAGAGAGAGAGAGAGAGAGAGATAGAGAGAGAGAGAAAGAGAGAGAGAGTTAGAGGGAGAAGTAGATAGATACATAGATAAGTAGACAGATAGAAAGATAGATAGATAAATAGAAACAGAGGGAGAGAGACATGTATATAGAAAAATATGTAAAAATAAAGAATCATAGAATCATAGATAGATATAGATATCATGTATAGATTACTGGTTGGTCAGTTAAAACAAAATTAAAAAAAAAAAAATAATAAAAAAAAAAAATATATATACAGGGTGAATTGCTACTCGTGCTACAAACTTCTCCAGTAGATTCTTCACCCTAAAATGAACAAAAAAGTTCATATTGTCCATGGTCCGATTCTNTGAGAATCGGACCATGGACAATATGAACTTTTTTGTTCATTTTAGGGTGAAGAATCTACTGGAGAAGTTTGTAGCACGAGTAGCAATTCACCCTGTATATATACAAAAGCTTTGACCGATAGACCGATCGTTCACCACTACTTCGTCATGACCATTCCTTTGTAGATTCATCTTAAATTTCTCTTTACGTTCGCATTTTTCATGCGACAAAATTTAAGTTTTGCAATCCTATTTTTGGTGTGTACAACCCCGCTAAAACATGACCTTTCAAGAAAAGTCTGATGAACATTATTTTTGTTTTTCGTTCAATAAATTTTTAAAAGAATTAGCGCGGACTCTATAATGTTAGGGATAATAAATCAGTTTACAGAACGAAATTTTTTTGGAGCTGTATAGAAATAAAAGTTTAAATAAATTTTCGTTCTCCATGTGTGGATGGATAGGCTTTCCTGAGAAGGTACTTTTAGTCTTAAGAAAGAATCCTTGTCTGGACTATTAAGACCTAGATCATGTGAGAAAGTGACAATCCTGATAATAAAGCAGATTGCAAGAAAATCCCGTCAGAAGAACTTCCAGCCCGTTAAATTTAAAAATAATACAACGACATAAACGACAATTTGGGAATCGTCCATTCGATCCGTCATATCTAACGATTCCGACGATCAGAGTACATTAAGACAATCGGAACGCCGTCGGTTATCAATTATGATTTTTGACAAGGGGCACAATGCTACCATTAGCAGGGGTGATGTCAACCCGGTAGCGATTGTGATCGGAACACGATCGAACATCGTTAAGCATAAATATCTCGTTTAGGCGGAAAACAATCAAACGTCGAACAATGGGTAGCATTGTTTGTCTGTTCGTCCACGTGAAACGTCTAGTCTTGACATGAGGTCGATGTTTCGATGTACCTATTATTTGGGACTTAATTAAGCTTGAGGCTTGATACTCCAGGGTTTTTCTGGACCCAATTGTCTATTAGTAAAAGCGAAAATAGACACTCGTGTTCATGGTAGTATGACGACAATATGCAAATCAACCCTTTTAGATTCAGGTTGGGTACGAGGCGTTCAACGTGTTTTTTTTATTGGTTTGAAAGCTCGCTGATTGATACTCGTTGATCTCTCAAGTTTATGCAAGTACGGTCGAGCGGATGGGAAGTGGGATGATGGTGTAATGGGCAGGAGGATCCCGGCTACCGTGAGAGCGCCCCGAGGGCTTCGCACCTCGATCCTCCGCAGCTCCATTTGCATCCTCGTTACATCCCTTTTAACACGCCCGACCCGGGTAACGATCCACGGGCTTGTTTTCCGCCAGCCCGTAACACACGCCAGAAACGCGCCGAAACCGACAATTCACGCCCTCGATTTCATCATCAACTCGGTTTCGTAAGATCGAAGGGCATTCAAAAAAAGGCATGTTTAAAAAGTACTTCTCACAGTACAACAGACCGGTGTTTGTATGCGTGCTATACGTTTGGCCCCGTCCAGTCTCTCTCCTGATTAAAGTTATAGTAAATACACACAACTTAAGTATTATAAGCTACACGTTTAAATAAACAAATAAACTGTCAGGCAAAAAATTCCACCCACTTGTAATATAACCTGATTTGTAAAAAAAGTAAAGACGCCTGGGGTATACTTTGTACCAGTCTGGAAATGTCTCTTTGCTGGAGGTTAGCCCATTCTTCAAGAAGCGTCCTTTCAAGATAGTGGAGTATATCAGGAATTGATAGAGGTTATCCCATAAATGTTCGATGGGGTCCAAGTCGGCTACTGGCTAGGCTATGACTATAGTAGATGATGGTGTTTGGTTGGCGAACTCTTGTTGAACCGTCACACGGGGACTACTGGGTCTGTTTTCACTCGCAGTCAGTTTTTCACTGAAGATGGCGTAGTGCCGAAACGAGTTTGAATAACTCAAACAAAAAACCCGCGAGTGAAGACAGACCCCTGGGCAGAGTAGTGCCCGTGTGCCGGTTGAACATAGGCTAGGACTGTTATGCTGTTGAAGGTGCGACATGGGGACGGGCATTATCGTCCATTATAGTAGGATTGTCGTTGATTTAATCGAGAATAGGCAACGGATGATGTTCTAAAATTTCATCCACATAGCAAGTGGCCGTTAAAGACCATCCACGAAGAACCAATTTTGTGCGACTCTTCATTGAAATTCCCGCCCACACCACCACTGAGCTACGTTGAAAAGGTTGGATCTGGGAATAACTACAGGCTTCGTACCTTTCATTTCGCCTTCTCCACCCTCTTTTACGCACATCTGGAGATCGTAGAGCAAATCTACACTCATCTGTAAAAAGTACAGCAGACCAATCGTCCAAAGACCAATGGCTGTGTTCTCGACAAATGGGAGCCGAGCGACTCGGTGTTCTGGTCAATTCTGGTCTTCTTACGGGGCGAAAAGCCACCAGGCCATACTGATTTAATCTTCTTCGAGGAGTGCGTTCAGAAATTCGGACACCTCGAACTTCCTGGAGCTGATGAATCGCATGAACTGCATGGTGCCGGTTTCACAAAATTCTCAAAGTCAAAAACGGTCATCCTGTGGTTCTGTTATCCTGTGGCGTCCAGAAATGGACCTTCTTTGGTAGGACCCAGTTTCACGAAAACGTCTAACGGCTTCTCCTAGTGCTCCATAGGGAACTCCGATGGCAATAGTCGCATACCTGATGAAACGTCCGTCATCAGAAAGAGCCACACCATGCGCAACATCCTCAGCACTAAGTGGCATTTTTAAGTTTAAAAAGTGAAATTAAGAAAACAAAGATGAAAACTAAACAGTTTATTGCTTCAGAATTCAAACGAGACAGAATAAACATTTTAAATTCCGTAAAAAGCAAACAATGAAAAATCCTTTATACTTGTTTTTGTTTAAGGATTAAATTTGTTTATCTCTAATTGATATTGCCATTTTAAAACATACCATAACCAAATATTTATTTGGTAAAAACAATGACACAAATTTTTGTTGTTGCAGGATTTTCTTTTCGAGAAAGTGAAAAAAAATTAATTGGGTGAAATTTTTTGCCTGCCAGTGTATGATGCACACAAAAATCTACTATGTAGAACACAATAATTTAAAAATTCATTTATTCCAAAAATGTTCAATTTTATAACATCAACTTCCCGACTCTGTAAATCCCAATATTTGTACAAAAAAAGTACTAAAATGATATCTCTCTCCTAATATAATTAACACAACATATTGCACATTATAAAACATATTACATTTCACAAACTTGAAGCACAAACAATTATCTTACTTTATAATGAATAAAAGCCTTATTTTCGCTGATGGCAGGGTGAGAGTGGAATGAGCTTTGAAAATAAACTAATTATTTATAAAGTAGGTGTTAAACCTATCCTGTTGTATGGTTGCCCAGCATGGAGTTACACGTGCGAATCGAACATCCAAAAAATTGCATATGGTCTAAAGTAAATTTTTAAGATTTATAACCTCAGTACCTCGATACAAGAGAATTGGCCTCCTCCTCCATGAGAGAACAGAAGTGGAGTATATTAAGTCCGAATTAAAACATCTGCCTAGGAAATTTTTTATGGTTCTCTCCACCGGCACGAACACCACTTGTGAAGATGTAGGAGGGTATGACGTCAACTTTCCATGGAAACATAGAAGGAGGCACAATAATGATTATAATCATTTTTCGCTGAGAATCAAATACATTATACGACATTTGAAAAATGGCAAAATGGAAGGAAAATTCAAAAGGTGGGGTTGAGATGGGAAGTTACGATAGATCAAGTGGTAGAGTAGCAGCGTATTGAGCCAAAGGTCATGGGTTCGAATCCCGTTCGTGACACTGACTTTTTTATCTCAACCAAAACCTTAATTAACCAAAAATAATGTACAAATAATAATTGTTTATTTATTTTAAAAAAATCAATGGATACTTGCAATTTCAGTTTTATTTATTTTATTTTTAATTTTTTTCGTTATAATATGTATATAAGTTTTTATGATAATTTCCTGCAATTGCAAGTATTTCATGGTTCTCGGTTTCAATATGTAAAGAATTTTATGTTTGTAAAATCTAGTATGAATTTTTCTTTTGATTTGTACAAATTACTTGTGAAGACGATGTACACCATAATATGATATTACTTCGATGTATCTCGATGAATGTAAAAAAGGTCCTTGAGGCCTAATTTCACTCGAATAAATGAAATGATAAAATCAAAATTCAAATCATTTTAAAGAACCTAAACACACTTGGGGAATTTTTTTTACATTTCAATTTTGGCTATCTGATTGTTTTTAATCAAGTCCCATGCTTATCGTCAGGTATTTAATAAAAAAGTTTATCCGGACATTACAGGATTTTTTTCCTAGGAAAACGGCAGGTACGTGAGGTATCTGGTCCGTCACCTTTGAACCCTGGATGGGCCTCGCAAATTAAATGGGTCCCGGTTCATATTTATACCCCTTTTGATCCACGACTCTGGAGAAACGTGCCAATGGATTTCTGGCCACGGCAACGAGATAAAGCTGGATATCTGGCCGGGTATCAATCAACTTAAGATGGCGTCTCACAGGCCCAATTTACTTAATTTCCGTTCTCAAAGCATTTAAAAAAAAAAAGAAAAATCGATCCGTTGGAAAATAATACACTTAGTTTCTATCCAGCTGTTTGTTTACTCAAGATATAGCATATCTCAAGCGATTTGAAAATCTGTTTATTTTATTGTCTGGACAATATTTTCCATTCAGACGATGAGTCTGCCTGGAAAGCAAACCCAATAATGAATTTTTAGTGTTCATTGTTTCAATTTTAATCCATGTGACAAGTATGTTTTACGTATGGGCCAGCCAAGTCTCGCTTATAATGAGCAAAGCTATGATGAAATACCCACATGTAAAAATTATATATGTACGATATGATTTTTTTGGGAGAGGGGGTGTTAAATGGTTTACAAACGAATCCAACCTCAAATCCGAACATTAATATCAAAATTAGGAGAGAGAGAGAGAGAGAGAGAGAGAGAGAGAGAGAGAGAGAGAGAGAGAGTGTGTGTTTAAGGATATCAGTCTGAAATAAAAAAACGGAATATTCCTGAAATATAATTAAAGATGGACGGGATGGAAGGTAGAACGTAGTAGGCAGGAAAGTAAGTTGATAGATAGATAGGTGAGAATGACATACAAAAATGAAAAGAGATAATGAGAAAAACATATAGGTGATTGCACTATGCTGGTTAGTAGGCTATTAGTCTGGCAGGGAAGCAGGTCAGTACGTAGCTGATGTGTAGATAGATGTAAATACACAGGTAGAGAAAAAGATAGAATGAGATAAAGAGAGAGGGAGGATCAAAGAGTTAAACAAAACAGAAAAGATAAGACAGGCGGAGAGAGTGAGAGAAACAAAATATCAAGAAAGTGATAAAGATTTGTAAAAATGCAAAATCCCTCATTAAATATGAGAGTTATATATAAAGAAAAAAAGAACGAAAACGGAAACAAAAAGAACAAAAGAGAGAGAAACCAGGAGAAAATGGAAGAGTGACGGAGAAAAAATTAAATGCAAGATCACAAAAGAATTAAATCATGAGAAAAAACGAACGAAGACAAAATAGTAGAGTAAAAGAAAGAAGGAGAGAGAGAGAGAGAGACAGAGAGAGAGAGAGAGAGTGTGTGAGAGAGAGAGTAAGAGGGAGGGGAGACCGTGTGTGAGAGAGAGAGAGAGAGAGAGAGAGAGAGAGAGAGAGAGAGGGAGGGAGAGAGAGAGAGAGAGGATGAGAGGGTGAGGGAGTGAGAGAAAATGAGAGAGAGGGAGAAGTAGATGTATAGATAGATAAATAGAAAGAAAGATAGATAGAGAACGAGAGAGAGTACAATCAATATTTCCACAATATAAGATCATTCCTGATCAATGAAAAGAAACAAAAAGTAAATGAACTGTGTAGAGAGGCGAGAGAGAAAGAGAGAGGTAGGGAGGGTGAGAAGGAGTGAGGGAGGGAGGGAGGCAGAGAGAGAGATAGAGCGAGAGAGAGAAAGAGAGAGAGAGAGAGAGAGAGAGAGAGAGAGAGAGAGAGAGACAGGCAGACAGGAAGACAGGAAGAAAGGGGCAGGGGTAAATAAAAAGCAATATTAAGATGCAATGAAATCATAAAAAAATACGAAGAGAAAAAGTTGGTGATAATTAGCAAAAAAAAGAAAGAAGTAAAAATAGACAAAAAGCAAGTATAATATGCGCGCGCGCGCAAGTGTGATAAAAAAGCTAGATGAGAGATACGTAAAGAAACAGGGCAAAGCAAAATTATAGGGAGATGTACAGAAGGAAAGTCAGAAATAGAGATATAAATAAAAACTAAAACGTTAAATTAAGAAAGAATGAGATCAGAAGGAAAAAAAGGACAAAAATATCGAAGGACGAGAGTTGGTGATAATTAGCAATACACAGGTTGAAAAAAAACGGAGCCAAATGAGTGTCTTGGTGTGTGTGTTAGAAAAGATAGGCGAGAGATATATGTATAGGAAAAAGGCAAAGAAACAGTCAAATAAAAAGAAATATAATTCAGATAGAAAAATAGATAGATAAGATAGATAGGTAGATAGATAGATAGATAGATAGATAGATAGATAGATACATAGGTAGATAGATAGATAGATAGATAGATAGGTAGATAGATAGATAGATAGATAGATAGATAGATGGAGAGATAGATAGATAGATAGATAGATAGATAGATAGATAGATAGAGAGAGAGATAGAGAGAGAGAGAGAGAGAGTGAGCCAGACAGACATTCAGCGGTAGTGAGCAAATGGAGAAGGAGTGTAACTTCTAATTCTTTAAAGTGCAAAAGGTAACACAGAATTATAACTTTCGCATTAAAACTTCCTTTTACCCAACATTTAATAATGTGAAGCGTCATTATTCCCTCTCTCTCTCATTAATTTTTTTTCCATTTAATTTTTTCTTAATTTTACATTTTATTTTTTTACATCTCTGTCACTAACTCTCTCTCTCTTTTTATCTCTATTTCAAACACATTCACACACACCACACACACACATATGTACTCTCACTCTCTCTCTACCTTTCTCTTTCTCTCTCTCTCACTCTTTTTTCATTTTTTCTTAATCTTACATTTCATTTTTTCGATCTCTGTTACTCTTTTTCTCACACACTCTCCCACTCTCTCTCGTTCTGTTTTTCTCTCTCACTCTCTCTCTCTTTCCCTCTCTCTCTCTCTCTCTCTCTGTCTGTTTTATTTACTATATTCTTTTTCCATCATTTTTTCGAATGATGATTTCTCATGATTTCATTATTTCTTAACCTTGCTTGTTATATTTTTCCATGTCACACATCATTTGTCATTTTTTTTCTTATCTTACATTTTATTGTTTTCCATCTCCACCACTCTCTCTCTCACTCTCTTTCTCTCTCTGTCTATTTCTATCTCTCTCTGTATCTCTCCCTCTTAATCTCTCTGTTTCACTTAATATATTCTTTTGCCATCTTTTTTTTCTAATGATGATATCTCATTATTTCATTATTTCTTAACCTTGCTTGTTATATTTTTCCATGGCTGTCACTCATCATTTGTCATTTTGTCCTTATCTTACATTTTATTGTTTTCCGTCTCCACCACTCTCTCTCTCTCTCTCTCTCTGTGTCTATTTCTATCTCTCTCTGTATCTCTCCCTCTCTCTTTCTCTCTCTTTTTATACACTTTTGCCTTGTTTTTTTCCCATTAAGATTTGTCATGATTTCATTCGTAATAGGTAGTGGTGTTTTTTACATACATACATTTTGAGAATTCTTATATTGAAACACACCGAAGATGGTACCAAAATTGATCTGACAGACGAACACAAGGAAGGATACAATGAACGGAATAATACTTTCAAATGTATTGACTTGTGTTTGTTGTGATCGTTTTTCTGAACGTGCTTCACTGGATCTTTTTTTAATTTTTTGAAAAATAGAAGAAAACCATCCTGTTCCCACCAGTATGTGAGTATAAGTCGCGATAAATTTAACAAGGAGAGAGAGCTATCGTGATGGCCATCAACCAGGTGTGACTGGCAGTCGCATTTTTTCGACAGATTTTCCCCTCGGCCGATTCAAGATGGCTATCTACGTCGGACATGTGTTTTCGATACTGCTCACCACGGCTCATGAAACTCTGTTATTTCATAAATCTCCCCGCAGCTCAGACGGGCAGCTGTAGTTCGGAAGATCGCTGTTAAATAAATGAATAGTGAGCCTTGAACTTGTCGACAAAGAGACTCGAGTCTCGAAAAATCTTGAAATTTACTCCAAATCGTCTCTAGTGATTTATCCGAGTTTATCTGACTTTTATCAGCCGTTCATCTTGGTTTAGTCGCGTGCTACTAGAATATGATAAAGGCCATACTTTTTTAAGAAGTGGGTGTAAATTTTATTCCCCGTTTGGCTACTTTCTACCTCAAAGATCAAAAGAAGATAGTCAACTTGATTTAATGAGAAGAATTTCAAAACGACGACCGTTCTGGCCATTTCGCAATGTCTTCATATCTATTCAGAAAGATTATTTCCAACTTGTATTTGGTGGGAGGGAGGTAGGTCAAAAAATAAAATATTGCGATGGCCCGACTGTTTAAAACCTCACCTGTTGATAAAATAAACATCCGACTTGTATATTTAAAAGATTAATATCACAAAACGAAACATAAAACAGGTTGATTTAGGTTAGAATTAAGTAGAATTGTCCATATAAAAAAAAAATCTTCACACATGGTACTGTATGAACTAAGACAAGAATCACTCAAATTTAAAATCTCTCTTGACCGGACTTAGTTTTAATTTTTAAAAAAATTCAATTATTCTTCCTCCCTCCTGTATAAAGTCTCTGGTAGAAACGTATTTATGTATTTATGTTAAGTTGTGAGGCCACACAGGCGAGTTGTAAATCAAAGGAAGTTGAATGGACACGGCGAGTCATCCCTGGGCCGAGATTAATGGGCCAGGAACGGAATTATTGCTGCTTAACAAATTCCAGCTGCGAAATTGTAAAAGCTAAAAAGCAAGATTTACCCCTGGAAAAGGAGTGGGCGGTTTCGAAAAGCCATTTGGAGAAAAATCCATTTTTTAGAGTTTTGTTCATTGATGAATTTGGAACGATTCAAACTTAGATAATAACATTATTACAACTCAATAGAAAATTAGAGAAATTATGTCCTGGGGAAATATCAACTGGAATAAGCTAATGATCTGAGGTAAAAATTATTTTTTTAAAATTTATTTCTAATTATTATAAAAAAATGGATAAATTTGTATAGGGGTGATTTTTATCTTTAAACAAACATTCTCACCTTTTTACGCTGTTTTCTTATTTATCATTTTACTTCTCTGTTTTTATTTCTTTTCAATTCATCCTTCTTCTTTTCACATATTTTCTTTCTATTAACTCTTAATTAATCTGTCTATCAAGGTCAAACATCCTTACTGTCTCTGTTCTCCTCCTTGTGCTTACTACTTTGTCACTTTCATTTTCAGACTTTTTTTACTCAATATATTTATGTACGAATTATATATGTACCTCTCCCAATCCAACATTTTTCCATTCTTGCGCTTTTACTCGCCAATTCTCAATGCCTTCTTTTCTCTCCCTGGATCTTTATCAACCGACCGGATCTGAATATTAATGCTCTTCTACCCCCAACTGACCTACCGGACACAGCTACCGACTACAGACCAATCAACCATCCAAACGACCTACCTATAAACCAACCAAAGAACTAACCGACAAACCGAACAATTATCCAAACAATACAACAATGGACTTATTAACAAATCCACCAAACAACCGAACAACTCACCTACCGTACGACTTACCAACCAGCCCACCAAATCCACCACCAAATTATGTATATCAAGCCCATCATCCCTCCTAGCCTTCAGTTTTACATTAATTTCGTATGTCTTAATATCTTTCTTTAAGTCTAAATCTTTTTTGTCCATTCTCTCCCTCTATGTGTTGTTCTATCTACTATTCCCTCTCTCTCCCTCTACCTATCTATCTTTCTTTCTATTTATCTATCTATCTATCTACTTCTTCCTATCTCTGTTTTTCTCGCTCTCTCTCTTTCTCTCTGTATCTATCTTTCTATCTTTGTCTTTATCTATATCTCTATCTTCTTCTCCCTTTAACTCTCTCCCTCCCTCTTCCCCCTCTCGCTCTATCTCTTTTCTATCTAACTTTCTATTTATCTATCTATTTATCTATCTATCTCTTTCTCTATCTATCTATATTTCTATTTATCAATCTACTTCTCTATCTCTCTCTCCCACACTCTCTCTCTGTTAGTTTTTTCTCCTGATAGAAGTTACGTTTGTTATTATATAAAGATTACTTTTTATTTTGAATGTGTTAATCCACTGTAAACAAGAATACAGCTTGTAAGAGATAATTAATTTGATCAACTTTGTTGTGTGTAGTAGATAGAGTTTATAAAATCTTGTTGCTGTAATTTCACTTTAGGTGTAAGAGTGGTCCTGGAGACAAAACCTTGAGTGATTGTTAAATAAAGCGATAATCAATCAATTAATCTCCCCCCTCTCTCTCTATCTTTCTGTTTATCTATTTATCTATCTTTCTTTCTATTTATCTATTTGTTTATCTATCTAACCAATTCTCCTTCTCTCTCATTTTATCTCTCTCCCACGCTCTCTCTCCTGTCTCTCTCGCACTCTCTCTCTCTCTCTCTCTCTATCTTTCTATCTATATATTTATTTATGTCTTTATCTACTTATCTCTTTAACTCTCTCACTTCCTGTATCTCTTTCTCTATCTATCTACTTATCTATCTTTTTATTTATTTATCTTTCTTTCTATTTATCTATCTTCTTCTCCCTTTCTCTCTCTCCCACTCTCTCTCTCGCTCTGTCTCTCTTTCTATCTTTCTTCTCTCTATTTATATCTATATCTCCCTCTAACTCTCTCATTCTGTCTCTTTCTCTCCCTAACTATCTACTTCTCCCTCTCACTCTCTTCCCCCCTTCTCTCTACAATCAGCACAAAATGCACATGTAAGATATATATATTAAGACTAAAGTACGATAGTATGGTATGGTATGGTGGAAGGGATGCTGGGAAGCAGGGCTTGTATTCCCCAGGCACTGCAGCCTTCTGGCTTATTGTACCTTCCCANTCTTATTACTGCCGTATATAGCCAATAGGCCATTTTCGGTTTTAGTCCCCAGGATTTGCTTAAGGTCCTTCTTGTGGTCATTAGCGATATTTTACTTTTTGCTACTGTATGTTGCAGGTGAGGATTCCAGGTTAGTTTCTTGTCAAAGATTATTCCTAGATATTTGACCTCATTTTTTCATTTCATTGTAGAAGTAATCCTTGTATTTCTTCTTCTCCCTCTAACACTCTCATTCCCTCTTTCCCCCTCTCTCTCTCTCTCTCATTCTGTCTCTTTCTCTCTCTATTTATCTACTTCTCCCTCTCACTCTCTTCCCCCCTCTTTCTCTACAATCAGCACAAAATGCACATGTAAGATATATATTAAGACTAAAGTACGATAGTACTATATGCGATAAATATAAAAGAATAAATACATTAAGATATGATAAATTACAAAAAATAAACATAATATCAACAAAGTTTAAAATTATATACTTTAAGCAACCAAACTATTTGTTAAATATAAGAGAAAAACATTAAACATAAGACAAAACAATATATTCGAAATTCCAATTCATTGAACTAAAACAGCTGTTTAATAATGTTCCAAATAGTTAAATTCACTAAATTCGTGGTCCGCTTGGCCAATTAATATATTACAATTAATTGAGGTTTTTAGTTGAGATAAAAAAAGTAAATGGCACGAGCGGGATTCGAACCTACGATCTTCGGCTAAATACGCCGCTGCTCTACCACTTGAGCTATCGTGACCTCGATCCACTCGGACACAAACTTCCCACCTCAACGCCACCTTTTGAATTTTCCCTCCTTTTTGCCATTTTATCTCAACTAAAAACCTTAATTAATCGTATTCTATTAATTGGTCATGCGGACCACGAAATTAGTGAATTTAATGAATTAAAATGAAGTATACTTCACTAAAGCTCTCCGTGGCCATTTCATTTGTCGCCGAGAATCCAATCCGATTACACGACATTTGAAAAATGGTCAAAAGGAGGGAAAACTCATAAGGTGGGGTTGTCACGATAGCTCAAGTGGTAGAGCAGCGGCGTATCTAGACGAAGATCGTGGGTTCGAATCCCGCTCGTGCCATTACCTTTTTTTCATCTCAACTAAAAACCTTAATTAATCGTTCCAAATAGTATTTGCTCTCAGAGCAATTTTCGTACTTTCAAAAGAAAATGTCTAAAACATCTGATGGAAAATAACTATAATCATCATAAAATCATGGAATCATAAATTAATTAATATTATGTTTTATATTATGTGTTTTTACATTCTCTAAGCAAAAGAACTTATGTATAAAAAATGTTTGTATAATCGATTAGGTTTCGTGGTCCGATTGACCAAATAAATTATTTTCAATTAATTAATCTTTAAGTAAGTTATTGATTGATATGAAAAAGTCAGTGACACAAGTGAGATTCGAACCACGACATTCGGCTAAATACGCCACTGCTCTACCACCTGCGCTATCGTGATTTCGATCCACTCGGACAACTTCCCATCTTAACCTATCTGAATTTTCCCTCTTTTTTGTCATTTTTCAAGTATTTTTTTCGTATCCCGCTCGTACACTGACTTTTTTCTCAACCAATACCTTACTTAATTAATTAGTTGAAAAGTATGTATAATGTAAATTGTTCCTACGTTAAGTATAAAAAAACGTCCACGAGTCCTAACTTTAATTAATAGAAATTTTAAAGTTTAAATAAAACGTTTAATCAATCAATCTCTGTTTATCTATCTATCTGTCTATCTATATATTTACTTCTACCTCTCACCCACACACTCTCTCTCTCCCCTCGATCTCTTTTAGTCTCTTTTTTCTGTTTTGAGGGTTTATAACAGCAGTGGTTATATGAACTCTCGGGGTGTCGGTGTTTTTGAGAAAAACTCCTTATATCCTCGTATGTCGGTTTGGAATGCAGGGCCGCTGGATTCGAACACAGGACTTTTGTCGTACAGTCATGAGCGTCAACCATTTACCGCTGCGGCCACTGTCTAGCTGTCTCTGTGCGATTCTACTTGTTGTAGGTACGAATCATTAATATTTTGATTTAGACTTGAATAAATAAGTTGAGTATTCGGCTGAAGGAAAATTATAAGAAAACGAATGAATTTTAGAAAAGGAAAAGATTCCTCATCCGTTCTGAAGAAAGATTGTAACATTGTGACTGTCTTTTCTTAAGGCTTAGCTGGAGGATTGGCTGTAAGCAGGGTTGAAGGGACAATCAGGGCGTTTGCAAAAAGGGTTAAAAAACGAAACGGTCCGCATTTCCCTTTTGAGGATTTGACGTACGCTAATCCGGACTTAGGGAGAAGACGTCCAGATCCATTTGGAAACGTCTCCTGAATGGGCCGGCGCGATCATTTCCATAAGGAGGAGCCTCCTCGCGTGTTTTTTCCGCCAGTCCTTCACAAGAGGGACAAAAGGCCTGACCATATAAATAAAACGGACGGCGGGAATGCGATTCGATCCCGTGAAAAGGTGGAGACCATGAAAGGAAGTAAATCTCCCCCCGTCCGCCACAATGGTGACCGATGTGAATGCGCTCGAGCTACCGTGCATTGTCCACGTCAACCGCATAATCCAAAGTTATTGAGCTATTCACATAACACTACTGGACTAGAAGAGGTAATTTGACTATATTTACTTAGATCCCTTTTCTTTTTCTCCTCCTTCAAAAGGTAAAACTCAAATTTTATACCTATAAATCCATCTCAGACGCGAAACGATTTCACACTGTTACTCAAAGATGGGGAAACTTTATATAAAAACATTTTTTCTTCTATGTTATGTCACTAAAGGTTCCATTCTGTCCAAATCTTTTCCACGTATTTATATTTTCAGTACATGATCAAATTCGACAATTTTCTTAAGTTTTAATAGGTGTGCTTAAAGCTTTTTTGCATGTTTTTATTTATTTATTCTATTTTTCCTTAATTTTCTTCCTTTGAGACCTCTTTTTAAATAAAATATTTCAATTCGACCAATTTATGCTTGCATATATGCAGTTAAATAATATCTCATCGTCACTACATATAAAAAAACAACCTGTTATTGCTGTAATTTGGTTCCCTGAGTCTTTTTCGTACGTTAGGTTAAACCTCCATTGAGCTGTTGCTTAACAATCGTTAAGGTTCTAAATATACTTATATAAATAAAATGTAACAATTTATTAAGGATTATATTATTTAAGAAAGAGGAAGTCAGTTGACCACGAAAGTATTGTCTTTTCGCTTTACGTTAAGATGTATCCAATATGTTAGAAGACATGTAAAGATTTTTATGATTTTTATTACTATGATGGCAAACAAAATTTTGAATAGAATTAGTTTCATTTTAAGATAATTAAATTTAACATTTTTAAATTTCAATTAAAAATGCTGTATCAGTCTCTCTCTCTCTCTCTCTCTCTCTCTCTCTCTCTCTCTCTCTCTCTCTATTGGTATGCTATTTTTCTTTTGCTGCTTTCATCATTTTTACTTTTTATATTACTGTCTTTTAGTTTTTGGTCACGATTTTATTCTTTCTTGATCTTACATTTCATTTATTTCTTCTCTCCCTTCCTCTCATTCTCTCTCTCTCTCTCTCTCTCTCTCCCCATTGTTATGCTATTTTGCTTTTGCTTCGTTCATCATTTTTACTACTTTACATCACTATCTTTTGGTTTTTTGCTCACAGTTTCATTCTTTCTTGATCTTACTTTTATTTATTTCTTCTCTACCTTCCACTCTCTCACTTCCCCTCTTCCTATACTGTTATGCTATTTTGCTTTTCCTTCTTTCATTATTTTTACTTCTTTATATCTCTCCTTTTTGGTTTGTTGTTCACGATTTCATTCTTTCTTTATCCCGTGTTTTATATATTTCTTCTCTCCCTTCTACTCCTCTCTCTTTCTCTATACTGTTATGCTATTTTGCTTTTGCTTCGTTCATCATTTTTACTACTTTACATCACTCTCTTTTGGTTTTTTGCTCACAATATCATTCTTTCTTGATCTTACAATTTATTTATTTCTTCTCTCTCTTCCACTCTCTCACTCCCTCTCTTTCTCTACTGTTATGCTATTCTTCTTTTGCTTCTTTCATAGTTTTTACTTTTTTATATTACTGTCTTTTAGTTTTTGGTCAAGATTTCAGTCTTTCTTATTCTTACGTTTTATTTATTTCTTCTCTCCCTTCCACACATACTCTCTCTCTCTCTCTCTCTCTCTCTCTCCCTCTCTATTGGTATGCTATTTTTCTTTTGCTTCTTTCATCATTTTTACTTTTTTGTATTACTGTGTGTAATGACAAATGATGAGTGACAGCCGTGGAAAAATAAAACAAGCAAGATTAAGAAATAATGAAATGATGAGAAATCATCATTTGAAAAAAGAAGGCAAAAGATTATAGTAAGTAAAACAGAGAGATAAAGAGAGAGAGAGAGAGAGAGAGAGAGAGAGAGAGAGAGAGAGAGAGAGCGAACGAGGGAGAATGGGAGAGTGTGCGAGAAAAAGAGTAACAGAGATCGAAAAAATGAAATGTAAGATTAAGAAAAATGAAAAAATAGAAGGGGAGAGAGTGGAAGGAGAGAAAGAGAGTAGAAAGAGAGAGAGAGAGAGAGAGAGAGAGAGAGAGAGAGAGAGAGAGAGAGAGAGAGAGCTTTTGCTTCTTTCATCTTTTTTAATTTTTTATTTTACTGTCTTTAAGTTTTTGGTCTCGATTTCATTCTTTCTTGATCTTACGTTTTATTTATTCCTTCGCTCCCTTCCACTCTCTCTCTCTCTCTCTCTCTCTCTCTACTGTTATGCTATTTTGCTTTTGCTTTTTCCATTATCTTTACTTCTTCATATCACCTTTTTGGTTTTTGCTCACGATTTCATTTTTTTTTATCTCACGTTTTATTTATTTTTTCTTTTTGTCACTCTCTCTCTCTTTATCTCTCTGTTTTATAATATAATCTTTTGCCTTCTTTTTG
The DNA here is from genome assembly GCF_000648675.2 of Cimex lectularius. NCBI lineage: Eukaryota > Metazoa > Arthropoda > Insecta > Hemiptera > Cimicidae > Cimex > Cimex lectularius. The sequence continues at coordinate 1,012,970 of NW_019392781.1, forward strand.
CGAATGATGCTTTTTTATTTTATCTATAAATCTCAATCTCTTTCCATTATTTGTCTCATGTTTTTGTACTCCCCTCCTCTTTCTTGTTTGCTTGCATTCTCTCTTTCCATGAACTCTTTTCCCCTAACTCTACATTCCATTTGAATTGCCATGGTTCTAATTTACTCTAATTTGTAATAAAAGAGCGGTTTGGTTTTATGCTGTCCTTTCTAATTCTATTTAATAGATGAATTAGACCAGAACCATTATTAGATCAGTTCAACGTTTGAATAAAGCTTTAAAAATTATCAGCTTTAAATAACTTAATTAAATTTAAAACAGCTAAAAGCTAAAAAAAAAACTAGCCTTTCTCAAAATATTGATGTAAAGCCAAGTAAAAGGTATGAAAAAATTTAATATGAAGTAAGTTAAAAATGTTGAAATACCAAATCATTTTTAGTGAAGTTGGACAAGTTCGGAGATAAGTTGTTAGTAGGGATTTTTTGTTAAAATTTAAATATGTCAAAGTGAAGTTATTAGAAGAATCTCTTTTGAAATATAGAGATGTTTAATCGCTTTAAGCGCTCTGTTACGAGCTTAAATAACATCATCGACATTTAATTTATGTAGAGGCTCACAATCCCGTCCACCGGAGCCATTGATCATCCTTTTACCACCACTATTAAAATAACAGACGAAACAAAATAGAAACAGCCTTAACGGCGGACACCTCAAGGCACCCCGCCGCCACATTAAGACCCCCTTCGTGTGATAGATGGAACTTTTATCGAATTACCGACCACGGGGATCAATCAATCAATCATCTCGTTCATTACGTCCCGGTTTCGCCGCGTCTCGACTTTTTCCGGGGATCTCGGGTCCGATGTGCTAAGTGCTCGGCCCTATCTCGACACTGTAATCCACTTGGGGTTTAACAGCCGTTTCCAGAGTGCCCTTTACCAAATTCGGCCCAGACCAAATGGAACAAGATCTAATCCCTCGAGACGGAGTAATACCGCTCATTTCTTGATAGCATATCCTGTTGTATTTTTTTTCCACGAACCTGAGGTGTGAACCTGCACAAATTTAAATTCTAGACAATCTTTTCTGATACGGCTTAAAAAAACAACAATAAAAATAATTATTTTATGTTTTTTCTTTGGAAAATTTCAAAATTTGGCCGTAGATAATGCAGAAAAGTCGGCCCTTAATGGCATAGGCAATTGGTTGACGCTTGTCCAGAGGTTGGTGGCTTTTAAAAAGGTCCATAGCCGTCATCTAAGAGACGTGTAAATTGACGTTGAAAATCGTTTAAGCGCTATAAAGACAGAAGAATCTGACAGTGACGGGCGTGGCAGTATGACTGATCCTCCAGGGAGTTTACTGCGGTGAAATTTTCTCTCCGTGTCAAAGACTGGCCATGAATCTCTCTGGCCCCTCTGTCAGCCGGATCCGGTGCAGTGAGCTTGCACATCCTCGGATATTTACAACAGCGTTAATGGCCGAGGGTCGGGGGCCGTAAAAAGAGGGCTGAAACGCCGTAAATCCGCCTCTTTGACCGTAGGGCACCGGATTCCGCCCGGGGGCGACGCTACCGTGGGTGGAGATTTGCTACCACGGCTCCGGTGTCTTATTGATAAAGGATCGCCGTGTTTTCTGTTTCTCCTTGGGTTCTAAGCAGAAGATTTCCAACCTTATCGAGATCTAAGACACGTGAGCTTCTCAAAGAACACGTGTCCGACGCAAAAATCCAAACGTGAGCTAAGCTGGAGAAGCAATACAAACACAACCACATACTTCTTTAAAGTTTAAACAATACGCGTCACGTAAACAAATCCAAAATTTTAATCCCTCACCAATTTTATTGTCACGATCAAAATATAAAAAGACTAGAATCAAACCCGACCATTGTGAAAATAAAGTTGCCAATTTTAGCATATTAATAGAAGATACTTATAATTTTTTTGTAATGGAAACCGTCATGTATTTTCAAATGACTAGTTGAGTTGGACAAATAGTAGATTTGGGTTAGTTGGTAAATTAAAATAATTTTAGGCTTGGCTTAGTTTTATTCATTTTTAAAGCTGGACATTTTATACATTTGGGTTAGATGGTAGGTTAAACTAATTTTAGGCTTGGATTTGTGGTAAGTGCGACTAAATTTAAGTTTGGGTTCGTTGGTAAGTTGGTCTAATTTAGGCTTGGATTTGTGGGTAAGTTTGACTAAATTTAAGTTTGGGTTCGTTGTAAAGTTGGACTAATATTAGCCTTGGTTTAGTAGTCATGTTATAGTAGTCTTAGGCTTTGGTTTGTTGATGTTGGCCAATTTGTAAAGTTGTTAGTTGGTAAGTTGGTTTAATTTTAGGGTTGGGTTCGTTGGTACGTTGACAAAATTGTAGAGTTGTTAGTTGGTAAGTTGGACCAATTTTAGGCGTGGGTTTGTTGGTAAGTTTGACTAAATTTCGGTTTGGGTTCGTTGGAAAGTTGATCTAATTTTACGCGTGGGTTCATTGATACGTTGACTAAATTTAGGTTTGGGTTCGTTGGTAAGTTGGACTAATATTAGGCTTGGGTTAGTTGACAAGTAAGTCTAATTTTTGGGCTTTGATTCGTTGATAAGTTGACCAAATTGTAGAGTAGGTTAGTTGGTCAATTGGACCAAATTTAGGCTTGGCTTTGAGGGTGAGTTTGGCTAAATTGCGGTTTGGGTTCGTTGGAAAATTGGACTAATATTAAGCTTGGGTTAGTTGACAACTTAGTCTAATTTTACGGTTGGGTTCGTGGATACGTTGACCAAATAGTAAAGTTGTTAGTTGGTAACTTGGACTAATTTTAGGCTGAGTTTAATTGGTACATTGGTCACATTGTAGATTTAGGTTAGTTGGTGACTCGTACAAATTTTAGCCATGAATTCGTTGGAAATTGAGCCTAATTTTAGTCGTCAGTTATGTGAGGAGCTGGACTAATTTTAGGCTTGGGTTCGATGATAGTTTAGACTAATTTTGAGCTTGGGTTATTGATAACTTGGATTATAGTTGATAACTTGGACTAATTTTAGCCATGAATTCGTTGGGAATTGAGCCTAATTTTAGCCGTCAGTTTGGTGATAAGCTGGACTAATTTTAGACTTGGGGTCGTTGGTAAGCAGTAGTAATCATAGGTTTGGGTTCGATGATAGTTTAGATTAATTTTGCGCTTGGGTTAGTTGGTAAGTTGGGCTTATTTTTAGACTTAGAATCGTTGAAAATTGGACAAATTTTAGCCTTGGGTTATTGAACCTATTGAAAATCAAGCAATAAGGTGTACCCTTTATATGGAAAAAATATTCCAGCTCCGTCGGTTTATACTAAATGATACAAGGAAGCGCCTTTAATCACCTTGGACCCCCAACAGTTTCGCGTCGTGTTTTCAAATGAAAACCCTTTTAATAGCGTGCCTTCATAATGATCCACCGACCAAATTGGTTCTGACTGGAAGAATAATTAAAATAATAATTCCGTTGATGAGATATTTTTCCTTTGGATCCCTGGAATCGGTCTTTCTCGCGTAAAACTGCTCCAAATTATACTGTCGCAGAACTTTATCAGATGAGATCCGATCATAAAATGACTTGTACGCGGGCCCGTTAGCCGGCGGCACGTCTTCACAAATCGAAATTGCCTTTTCACCTATAAAAACGGACGTTTCTCTACACCTGGCACAAGTTGCGAAACGGAATCCGAACGGAGAAAGAGTAAAAATGTGCTTTCACATATGAAAAGCTTCTTTTTATTCAAATGTTACGTTGCATAAAGCTCTTGGACCGTTTCTCAAATACAATAAAGGAATAAAAACAGCGGGGTTTATCAATTAAGAGTGTAACTTTATTTTATTGGGCGGACCCGTATTAGGGGTATTTGTAGGACCACCCTCCAAGCAAAAGTCAACAGCTAGAATAAATTTCCACATTCTTAAGGAAGCGAACGGCCCTTAAAAACGCTTTAAAATCATCAATGCTAGTTTTATGTTTATTACTAGTAATAAGAGAAAATATAGGGGCAAAGAAATATATACAAAAATGGAGATTTTGATTATATCAAAGAAACAGGTAAAGTTTGCCATGTTTTTTTATTCATTTATTATTTATCCCCGCCCCGAGGAATATCGAGTATTCTGGGGGAGTGAATGTGACCAGACATCTATGTTTGTGGCGATATATATGCTATATTGTATGTTGTGTATCTATTCTTAAATTTACAACCTGAGGTACTAACAAGAGGCTAGCATTTTAAAATAACGACGTAATATACAAGTAAAAGCAGAGAGTCAGTAACCAGATCGAGATGCTCAAATGGCTGCAGTTCAATACAAAATACGCGAGAAAGACAGGAAAGAGAAGGAATACACGCGGAGGGCCGGCGATGACCTCAGCTGTTTATCGGCCCATAAACCTTCCACTTCATATATATATTTATTATTTATAAGTCTATAATTTTAATTCAGTCGAACCACTTGTTTAACCAATTTTCATTAATTTTTTACCTTTAATTATTTTTATAGGTGCATTGTTTGCACAAAGGGTTATTTTTATCTTTTTATTTCTTTATATTGATTGTTTTCTTTGCATATTTGTTTATTTGCTTGTTCATTTTTTTTGTCTTCTCTGTCTATTTATGCCTTTTATTTTCTGTATTTGTATTAGATCTGTATGTACATGCTTTTCCCTTCGTTTATTGCATTGCATGTATTTCTTGTTTTCTTATCTTTGTGTATTTCTTTGAATTTAAAAATATTTCTGGTTAGCTATTTGTTTGACGTTTACTTTTAAATTTATATTGGTTCTTTTTTATACTTCTTTTTTCCTTTTTTTCGTATTTCACCATTGTTTTTATTAGTTTTCTCTTATTGTGACTGTTCATTTGTCTATTTTTCTTTTATTTTTTTCTATTTCAAAATGTGTTATGTTTCTTTATCTTTTTTATAAGTTTAACATTAGTACACATAGTATGTTTTTTTTGCTGTCTGATTATTGTTCTACTCGTGTTGCTTGTTTTATTTCGTGTGCCTCTTTGAGCTTGTTAGTTTATTTGGTGATTTTTCTGTTTTTTAATAACTTAGGATTTATGTCTCTTTTTGTAACATATATTGTCATTCTGATAATTTTTACCTTTTTAATGGTTTTCTTCTTCACTTTTAACTGTTAATAGATTGCTTTCTTCAAATAACCTTTTTAATTTCAAACTACACCTTTTTAATTAAAAATTATTTTTTTAAAATTTCAAATTAAGCCTATTTTTAATTTTAATTGTCTTTTTTCTCTGTCATATTAACTGTTTTCAATTTTAAATTCTCCTTTTTTAAGTTAAAATAACAATTTATAGCTTTAAAATAAACCTATTAAACTTCAAATGAACCCTTCTTAATTTTAATTGAACAGGTTTTTAATTTCAAATTAACCTTTTTAACTATAAATTAGCTGTATTAATATAATAATAACACTTTTTAATTTCAAATTAATCATTTTTACTATAAATTAACTCTTTTTGATTTCAAATTAATCTTATTTTTCATTTTAACTGTCTAATTTTTCGTCGAATTATTAACTTTTTTCAAATTCAATTAAACTTTTTCATCGTAAAATAACAATTTTAATTTTAAATTGAACCTGTTAAACTTGAAATTAACCCTAATCAATTTTAACTTGACAATATTTGTAACCTCAAATTAACGATTTTTAACTATAAATTGACCCCGTTTAATATCAAATTGAGACTTTTTAACTTCAAATTAACTCTTTTTACTTTAATTTAATCTTTTTTACTTTGAAATTAAATCTACTTTTAATTTTAATTGTGTGTTTTTCCGTCAAATTACCCTTTTTAATTTCAAATTAACCGTATTTTTAATATTAATAATCTATTTTTCATCGAATTATTAACTCTTTTAAAATTGAAATAAACTATTTTTAACTTTAAATTGAACTCGTTAAACTTCGAATTAACCCTATTTTATTTCAACTTCACTGTGTTTTTAACTTCAAATAATATCAAATTGACACTTTTTAACTTCAAATTAACTCTTTTTACTTTAAATTAACCATTTTTAATTTCAAATGGAGCCTATTTTTAAAATTAAATTCAAATAAACCATTTTTAACTTACAACAACAATTTTTAACTTTAAATTAAACCTGTTAAACTTGAAATTAACCCTAATCAATTTTAACTATTTATTTAACTAAGTATTTTTAACTTCAAATAAACGATTTTTAACTGTAAATTAACCCTATTTAATATCAAATTGAGACTTTTTAACTTCAAATTAAATCATTTTACTTTAATAATCTTTTTTAATTTCAAATTAACCGTATTTTTAATTTTAATTATCTATTTTTCCGTCAAATTACCCTTTTTAATTTCAAAATAGCAATAATTTTTTTTCTTTTCGAATTATCAACTCTTTTCAAATTTAGTTAAACTTTTTCAACGTAAAATAACAATTTTAATTTTAAATTGAACCTGTTAAACTTCAGATTAACCCTATTCCATTTTACTTTCATAGTGTTTTTAACTTCAAATTAACGATTTTTAACTATAAATTAACCCTATTTAATATCAAATTGAGACTTTTTAAATTCAAATTAACTCTTTTTACTTTAATTTAATCATTTTTAATTTTAAATTAACCGTATTTTTAATTTTAAGTATCTATCTTTTCATCGAATTATCAACTCTTCTTAAATTCAAATAAACCATTTTTAACTTACAACAACAATTTTTAACTTTAAATTAAACCTGTTAAACTTGAAATTAACTCTAATCACTTTTAACTATTTATTTAACTAAGTATTTTTAACTTCAAATAAACGATTTTTAACTGTAAATTAACCCTATTTATATCAAATTGAGACTTTTTAACTTCAAATTAAATCATTTTACTTTAATAATCTTTTTTAATTTCAAATGAAGCCTATTTTTAATTTTAATTATCTGTTTTTCCGTCAAATTACCCTTTTAATTTCAAAATAGCAATAATTTTTTTTCTTATGTGCTAATTTCTCTTTATGAGAAATTGGGAGTAGTTGTATTATTATTTATTGTTAGTTTGCAATAATGCTATAACTAAACATTGACTTATGTTTCATATTTTAAAATTTTTAATGATATTCTGTAATACTATCAGACAGACGAAAGTTAAGAGTAAGTTGTCCGGTTTGTTTAGGTCTTGTCACCAAATCCTACATCACGTCGGTATTAATTTCATCGCCCATTGTGTAAAACTTGAAAGAGGAAATGGTCGAGGCAAAAGGGTTTAAAAAAAAAGAAAAGAGAAAAATGGAAAGAAACCCGGGTCTGTGGGCGTTTTCGAAGCAGGCCTGTGAGAACGTGTTGATTCAATCAGACGGGCGTAACAAGTTGATACGGGGTTGTTACATGGATCACGTAGCACATTTTCAGAGTGACAGGAGCCGGCCGACCTCCGACCGATTCTCACACTTTTCGCCTCGTTTTGAGAAGAAAGGAAAAATCACGCCCAACCCGGGTTTGAAAGGCGTCAAAAGCCGACGTATTCAAAACACGTCTCGCCTTGACGCTAACGAGCCCTGCACACCTCGAAAAACGGACCCAATTTTTAATTTTTTTTTTTCGAAATGGGGTTTTAAAATGCACTCCTCAGTCTAACAATAGGATCGAATAAAATTACTTGGGATCTGGTTTCCGTGAGATAGCGGTCTCCTCCTCACGCACTATCTCCGATGCAGATAAGCCGGCTGTAGGTGTTGGTCGTTTAATGAGTCCAATTCATCACCTTAACTGCATTTCTCGAACCTCGGAAAACACGCAATAACGAGGTTCCAGTTGCACTTCAGTCCATTTTAAATGATCTTTAACCCAGAATTTTAAATTTGTGTACAAATCGGAAATAAACTGCTCAAAAATGATTAGGGATATTCCAATTTTGTAGTATTTACTTTCCCTAGCATTTTTATTTATTTGTTTTATTTTTTATAAATTCTATAGAATTTATTATGCTTTTTCCTGAAGGAAAATTTAATGGACTCAATGGACAATTGGACACATTATTTTTTTAATTCATGGCTGTAGACCAGAGCCCTTGCGTATGACCTCCGAATAACCTCCCGACCTCGCGGGAATCGGAGCGATCGGACTGCCGAAGTTTCCAAGTGGCTAAGATTACGCTGACAGAGTCCCTCGAATGCGTGAGGAATGATGGACGAGGCGGATGTTTTTCGGTGGTGGCCATCTGGGCTGCCTTTACCGAAGTCATGGTCTCTTTTTGGGGTGGTTACAAGCTAGCGGAGCCCCAACATCCAGGGAGATAGATGTAGGGTCTCTTCCCTATTTAGAGGGTGCGTGGGAGACTTGGTCGATCCATTTTGACCCCTTTTAGGTATCCCTTTTCGCGGGGCACACTGTTGAATGCACAATATTAAACCACCCTTTCGGAAGGGGCAAGCGGGAGGAGTCGACATGAAGGCAGATTGCTGCAGGATGACGTGGGCTTCTACACCTAACCTCACGGAAGAAGCAGATTTTCTGTTCGTGGAGGTAAGTCGCTCCTAACTTGAGAATCTAAACGTGTGATAAGGCCTATATGCCAGGTGCACACGCTGAAGAACCTTAATGTTAACAGATATTGCGACCCCAGTGGGAAACATAATGTACTTCATTTAGCTGGAAGGTACTATGGAAAGGCTTCAACTTGCAGCAACTACCAGGTCTCCTATGGCACTTCAAATTTTTCGGGTATCCACGCTCTGAGAAACGCGAACTTCCTCTGCGAAATCCACTTGCCGGTGACCTCGATGACTCATCCTCACAATAATATTGTCAACTTCTGGTTCAAAATGATGTCTTTCCATGATCAAAGAGAATACAACTGGATTAAAATGGAGAAAAGAAAACGTGTTTGTTTACAAAATGAGTAATCTTCATGTTTACTATTGTTAAATAAATCCGTTATTAAAAATGAGGATTAACATTTGTCCGTTTTTGGTTTGTATTTTCTATTTTGCTTTATCCAACTAACAAAAAATATATCGTTCAATTTAATTACAATTAATAGACTAAGAATAAATTACAAATATCCCTATTCATTTTTGAGTTTAGTTTATATTTATTGGTCGTAGCAGATATGATAACAGAAAGAGCAAAGCAATTTTGGTTTGTTCTTTTATTTTGCCGTGTGTTCTGATTATTTTTCTGGTTCTACTTATTACCTCTCAATATGTTTTTAAAATATATGTCATTGTCATATGTCGGTAAGACTCTTTTACATTCATTATTGTGTGTTTCGTAGTTGATTTTCTATTTTTCTATTAGTTCTTTTAAGTGTTCTTTTATATTCCGTACCATAACTGATTATTTCTATATCGTCCGTACATTCTTTGTTTTTACTAAATTTTTAATTATTTTATCAGCTACTACTTAATTTTATAAATACTCAATTAATTATACACAATTTTTTCGAAATGAAAAATTTGTGTGACTGGCGGGATTCGAACCCACGGCTTTCGGCCCAATACGCCGCTGCTCTACCTCTTGATCTACCGTGACTTCGATCGCCCATTCGAATCCCGCCTGTGACGCAAATTTTTCATTTCGAAAAAAATTGCGTATAATAAATTGAGTATTCTTTGTTTTTATTAGTACTTTTTTTTGTGTGTTGACGTTTATTAATATAATTTCTACGAGTAAATATATTTTCTTGTATTGTAGTAGTTTGTATTCTGTGTTTTTTATTGCTGTATATTTAGTTTCTGTTTTTTTAATATTTGTTTGTTCATGTTTCCCTCTGCCGCATATTTTGTAATTTTGCCAGTTTTATATATTTTTATGTTTACTTTCAACTTGTTTCCTTCTTAATGTTATTTCTGTTGACTAATTGTTAATGACGTTATTTTTTAATATTCATTTTGTTGAATATTTTTCTTGCTATTATTTTTTTGTTTATGCATTTAAGGTGCGTTTATAGTTCTTATGTTATACAGTTATTTTATTTACTCGTCTCTTAATCACAATGGGTTTGCATCTATATTTTAATTTACTGTTTATATGCTTTACTGTTTATTCTTATTCTTGTTATGTTTATCACATTTTGTGTGTTTATTTCTCCGGTTGTCTTGTGGTTTTGTTGTTTTGAAGAGTTTCTTTCTATCTGTTGATTTTTCTGCCTGTTTCATTTAGAGTTTTTTGTTTTATTTGTTTAATTTGTCTAACATAAAGCTTCCTTGTTTAACAGTTTATTTATATGTGTTTCTGGTTCATCGTTTCTCTTTTTTTCGCATAATGTGCACACAGCCCGCTGACTTAATTTTTTTTGTAAACTTGTGGCAGGTTTCTCGTTTGTTTTTGTCTTTTTATTTTCTACAACCTCGACTTTATCATTAATTGTGCATTGCCAAGTAAGGCGACACCGTCTCTATTGTCTCGGCCGCCCCTTTTTCCCGTTTTCATCCGATAGGAAGGCAAGGAAGGCCTCCGTAGGATTGAATATCGTCCGGCCTCTGAATAGGTGGTCCACGCGCTTTTCTATGCTTTGTATGCTAATCGGCCTTTGGAACCGGGACGTCAGTCAAGTGGGCCGGGCTGTTCATCAAACAGACTTTACAGCAGACCAAGTCTTATACAAGAAACAGTTTTTATCTGTGTCTAGTGACCAAACAGGAAGACAGTTGTTGCCTATCTTGGCACATAAAATTTGTATGGCTTGAGAGTCAGAAATTTTCCAAGGTTGAAGCATACGACACAATGCGGACTAAAAAATCCACCTTGATTCTTTAAATATGTCAATCTGAAATTATCTTTATAGATAATCGACAAGATAGATACGAGGCGGGCCCGTTTTGATTGATATTGTCGATTGATGCCACGCCCCGTTTAGCCATTGGCCTGAAGGATAATGAGCTTCGTCGTCATGCGCTTTATTCGGTCGCCCTCTCCGGATTTTCAAAACTGTCCATGGTCGAAAAAAGCCTTTTAAAACTACGAAATATCAGCTATGCCACAACAACTATTAATAAAATCAGAAACCTTGAAAAAATGAGAGAAATTTGAACTGCCTACACTGCAAAGAAGAGGAAGAATTTAAGATGAAATCATGTACAAATGGTATACATGATCCAAAATACGAACGATCCGGATCAAGCGATGTACAAGTCCAAAACAAGAGCAAACACATTTTGAAAACCTCGGTTTTCACCTGAAATAATTGCCATCAACGCTTGTGCTTTAGAAAATCATAAACGATGTTATGCTTCCAAAGCCAAAAGCCAGCCAGATAGTAAATCATTAGAATCTACAAATCAAATAAAAATTGGTCAATGAATGAATCGAAAATCTCCAAAACTTGGTGAAACTCTACAACCCGATGATATCCTTGGTAACGGACACACTGGCCAGAGTATCTGGAAGACCGAATGCCTTTGGATAACAAAAACAAACAATCCTTCACCATCAATCCAGAAAAGACAAAAGATGACTTGGATGAACCTTGACCTGATGTAAGTTTACGCTCACTCTCACCAATACTGGCAAACTTACTGCTAGAGTCAGAGAGGCTCAGAGGAGTGACATGACATACCGATCAATTGAGGAAACATCGAAAACATGTAGACATAACCTGTGATACAGAGAAAACCCAGATAAAGGAATTCCAGCGACGATAATCAATTTTATTGTAAAATTACTGTGTGAAGAATTAATTAGTTGTAAAAATTCTTTTAGATCTTCTAGTTTTCCCAACCATATCCATAAAATAGGGATATTCACGATGTTTGTTAGATGCGGACTTGTGTTGACTCAAATAGAGAAATGTTCAATAAGATCCTGAACGCCCCCTTCTTTTTTTAGCATGTTAAACGTTAATTTTTACGCAATGCAGCGCGTGACGATTAATATAATCAAAAATAAAGCTATAACAGTCCTTGAAGGCTTGTTGTTGTTTGTTTTGTGTTAAATTGTAAGATGTCAGAAGTTAGTAAAAAGGAGAATTAATCAACTCTTTCGTCCAAAATGCTATTTATGCAGGAGAAAAGTACTAACAAATGACACGCTTCAATTCGTGCCGACATACCTAACCTGTATCCTCACGTCTAACAGTCTACAACTTTATATATGCGGATGTATCTATTATGAACGATAGTATGAGGACAGGTCAGAAATTAACAAAAGAAATGTATTACTCTGATTAATTAATGATTTAATGCGTATTTAAGAATGAAAATACGTGTAACAAAAAACAGCTGGTTAATTCAAGGCTGCCATGTTGGTTACTTACGCCCTAACGGATAGCAATGTGACTAAATTTTCGACCTAACATCTAACATTGGCCCTGGCCTGTTAGACCGAGCGGTGTTAACTAGCCGATTCTTACAAGTCTACGCCATCATTTTTGTCGATCTAACACGACTTAACATAGTTAACAGGGTTAACACAAAGAACGTGAATACCCATAATAACAAACGACAAGCTTCAGCCGACATACATAACTTGTATCCTAACAGCTAACCACATACAACTTAAGTTAAGAAATCAACAAAAAATGTATTGGTGTGATTTAGTTAATGCGTTTTTAAGAATGAAAATATGCGTAAAGAAAAAACAGCTGTTAAATTCATGGCTGCCATGTTGGTTACCTACGCCCTAACGGATAGCAATGTGACTAACTTTTCGACCTAACATCTAACATTGGCCCTGGCCTGTTAGACCGAGCGGTGTTAACTAGCCGATTCTTACAAGTCTACGCCATCATTTTTGTCGATCTAACACGACTTAACAGAGTTAACAGGGTTAAACAAAGCTCTTGAATGGACAAAAGTGTTATTTGATGTTATTAATTTACTCATAAATATCCCTGGTAAAAACTGTACAATACTTACATAACAAAAACCTATTGAAAATTCTATTAATGAATTTGTAAAATATAATATAATAGACCTCGTAAATATATGAATACTTTTACGTTTTTTAGTGGTCAGTTGACGAAGTTGAAGTTACTTCTTTGAAATTAATTATTCTTTTTATGTAAGATCTTGGTTGAGATAAAAAAGTCAGTGGTCACGAGGGGGATTCGAACCCACGACCTTCGGCTAAATACGCCGCTGTAGAGTTGGTGTCCGAGAGGATCGAAGTCACGATAGCTCAAGTGGTAGAGCAGCGGCGCATTAAGCCGAAGGTCATGGGTTCGAATCCTGCTCGTTACACTGACTTTTTTATCTCAACCAAGTCCTTACATAAAAAGAATAATTAATTGAAAGAAGTAACTTGGTCAATCGGACCACGAAACCGAATCGATTAAAGATACATTTTATTTACATGCGTTCTTTTGCTTAGAGAATGCAAAAACACAATGTAAAACATAATATTAATTAATTTATGATTCCCTGATTTTATGATGAATTTAGTTATTTTCCATCAGATGTTTAGATATTTTCTTTTGAAAATACGAAAACTGCCATGAACCAATTACAATTGCAGGAAATCATCATGAAAACTTATATACATATTGTAACGAGGAAAATTAAAAATAAAATAAATAAAACAGAAATTGCAAGTATCCATTGATTTTTTTAATGAAGAAACTATTAAAACATACTTGTACATTATCTTTCAGTTAATTAAGGTTTTTAGTTGAGATAAAAAAGCGAATTGACGAATAACGACGAGAATTGGTGTCCGAGAGGATGAAGTCACGATAGCTCAAGTGGTAGAGCAGCGGCGTATCTAGCCCAAGATCGTGGGTTCGAATCCCGCTCGTGACACTGACTTTTTTATCTCAACTAAAAACCTTAATTAATTGAAATATTTTAAAATAACGTTGTCGTTACTTATAAACTTTTTAGCAGTAACCTAATTGTACTTATTAACTGCAGGAACTATTTTTTTACAAAGCTAGAAAAATAAGCCAAAAAGGTGTAGTGTGTTTTCAAGTAAATTAGTCGAAACAAATTAAGTTTGTGAACAGCCCAATTAAAACTGACCTGGTTTTAATGCACAAAACGTTAAAAATAATAATGAGAAATGTTCCAAAATGGAGGCTAACCAGTGTTAAACATATTAAAACGACATAAACTGGAAGGAATTTAAGGAAATATTGACTTTAATTGACTCGGATCACATTTCAAATAACCTAATCTAAATTACTTTAGGTCAATTAACGCCAATCAATGTTTAAAGATACTTGTGCCGTTGAAATCCCAGAAACGTAAAATACAAATTGACGCTAATTGACATGCGGTGAATTTACGACAATTTGAAAATTATTAAATCCCCGATTGATTTTAGAATTTTTCAAAATGGTCGTTAACTTGCTCCAAACCTCTAAAACACAGTGACACAAGTGGATTATAAAGAAAGAAATTTGAATATTGACATGAATTGACCGGTTTTACAACAATTTGTCGTCAATTGACGCCAGATGCTGTTTACAAATAATGTTTCAAAATAAATGACCAGTGACCAGTCAAATTAAAACTGTCGCTAATTGACCTGTGTAATGGACGACAGTTTAATAAAATCAATTTCTGCCATATACATAATCTATAATTAAAATAAATTATAATAATAATTAGAAATGTCCCAAGATGGACTTATTAGGTAAAAACCAGTTTTTAAAACAACCCAGACTGTTTCCATGTATTTAAAGGAATTTAATAATTAATTAGAGAAAAGAAACAACTTGGTTTGTTTGAATATAAATATTACTTGAGAAAATAAATATAAAAACCCAAAAATTATCTTGCAAATTATGTTTAAATTAGTTTTCATGATTTTAATTTGAATCGGGACTACAAAATTGAACAAATTATCGCTAATCGGCAAGGTATCGACTAATTGAGCCAAATATTAGCATGCAGACAGACCCACAAGAAAAAGGAGTTTAGTAAAACAAAAATCGAAACAGATACCAGTTTTGACTAGGTCGATTGTTCAACTCGTCATAGTCAGTGTTAAATAATGTGGAAATTTTATGGGCCGACAAACAGCTGAGGACATCAACGGGTCGTTGTATGCATTCCTTCTTTTCCTGAACTTTCACTTTTACTTTTCATCCTGCGTCCATTTCAGCGACGCGATTTGGTTACTGTCTGTCTGCTTTTATATGTGCTTTATGTCGATTTCCTAAAATGCTAGCTTCTCGTTTGTACCCCAGGTTGGCAAATACAGAATAGACACAAAACATACAATATATAAATTTATATACATAACCACAAAACAAAGGTCAGATCACATTAACTCCACCAGATTACTCGATATTCCTTGAGGCAAGGTTAAATTATCGATAAATCTCCTTACTTTCACGCTAATAGTTACATTCATAACCATAAATTAACATAAAGACAACACCCCATAAACATAAAAGTATGGTCATATTCCCCAGAGTACTCTATTTTCCTTGAAGCGGAGTGAAGGATCCTTTTCCTTTCACGCTAATAAATTACTTTTACTCCCTGGACATCACACACTCACCCCAATGTACTCGATACTCCAACGCGGGGTTAAGCATCCTCTTCCTTTCACGCTAATAAATTACTTTTACTCCCTGGACATCACACACTCACCCCAATGTACTCGATACTCCATGGCGGGGTTAAGCATCTTCTTCCTTTCACGCTAATAAATTACTTTTATTATCTGGTCATCACACGCTCACCCCAATGTACTCGATATTCCCAGGCGGGGTGTCACATAAACTATTGCTAAGCATAATATGTGTTAAATGTTAAAACGTTGATTCCATATCATATTCATTTTTTCATGCCATTTAATTTTTAAAGGAATTATTTTGCCAGATCCTCCTACAAGGTATTGCAAAGAAATACGTTTGGTAAGGAGATATAGGCGGTGCTAATTGAAAAACCCACGGCTGTCAGTCTGACAAATAAGTCCCCCTAAGCATAAAAATCCCGTAAGGATCGGATTTATGCCTCCGAGTACGCGAACTCGGTTACCTGGTAACATTACGACTAGAATTTTTTTGAAAATTTGTATGATCTGCCAACATGGCACGTCGTGATTTTATGTGTGACGATGATCGGACCGCACACGGCTAATTGAGAAGCATGTCTTGTTTGATTGATCGATTATACAATTAGGCGACCTTTGCCTCCATACCATTTAAAAATCTTGACGTTATCGGCCCAATCTTACCTTTAGATTTTATTGGTTTTCGATTTTTACAGAAGTGTCAAAACTTTTGATGTCAGAATCAAAAACCAATTTATACTATATATTCATTATGATAGTTTAAAAAAATCACTAATATTACGCATATTATTTAGACAAGATGAAATTTTTTTAAAGATGTTGACCTGATGCCAAGTCCATGGGCTTTTAATTTCAACTTTGTGCTTAAGGTTTAAGGCTGAGAAAAACGGATAACATGTCCGTTCTGGGATCGTACCATGACATATTGGTACGTTTATCCTGATTCGTACCAGCCTCGACGGCTCTACAAAGCCTAGAGACAATGGACCATTTGCCCGGGATAATTGTTAATTGCCAACCCTCCTTGTTAACATCCGAAGCCTATTTGCATATATTCATTAGCCGCCCCTTGGACGTCTCCAGTCCGACATTTCCGCTTCTTCGTTTGCCAATTACCCTCAAATTCCAAGAGACTATGCTAAATAATGTCTGAGACATCGATTAGCTTGGATTTTTCCCCCCCACAATGACCCGGAATTCTAAACTGCTCGTAGAACCTGGTGATTCAATGGGCTTTTCGGCTCTAAACAAGTTCAGAAGCAGTAAAATCAAACTAATTAATAATAAAGTCCCAAACGTTTTATTATTTTACATTTGATTCTAAAAAAAAAATCAACAAAATGCATTTGTATGTTATAACATTTTTCACATTCTCTGGAGCAAGTAGAAGTTTCTGCATGCTTATTCAGAAATTAATAAGGTACATATATATACAGGGTGTATCAACTTTTACAGCCCACCCATTTAATCCGGAAACGATTAACTTCAGAATGATTATTTGATTTGAATTGATTATTTATGATAATGATTATTTAGAGATCGTGAGATGCAGTCCAGTGTTGTTTAAAAAAAAAAATTTTCTTTATCGTGCCAACGTTTCGATCTTTATTGAGATCATCTTCAGAGCCTTGGATTTATAAACATTGATTAAATTATTCCATTTATGTTTTAGTGGTCAATTGACCAAGTTACTTCGTTAATTATATGGGGATTAGCAATAAGTTTGAAACTCTTCTCGCCTTTTGTGGAAAATTGTTAACATGCTCTCTTTTCCCACCATCGATCAACAATAGCTTAATCAACGGACTTTCAAAAAAATAAATTTCATTAAGTTCGCCCATTTTGCTCGGAGGCGGGAACGTACTATCAGAAAACGCGCACATTAACCACCTATTTCCGACGAGGATTTCGGAGTACTCGTCAGAACAAAATTTCGTCAGAATTCGCATTCATAGTAACCGTAGCTTAAACCAGCGCACACCGGCGCGATTGCGATACAATGCCGATAATTATCGGCGGCGTATCGGTCGGGGCGACACAGACTGTCATTCGCCACAGGCGATAGATCGGCGCTACTCGTCAGTGAATAATGTCGGCTCAACAGGAGTTATTTACATTGACAAAATAATTGAACAGAAACCATGTTCATGGAATAATTATTTGAAAAGTTATTCCAGAACTAATTTAGCAAACGCATGGAACAAAATGTAAAAGCTGAAAAAAATATTGTTAACATTATAGTGTATCCAATATTTTTGTTTTTTATTTCCGCTGATTTAATTATCAGTAAACCATAATGCCATCCTCCTCTGAAGAGCTCATGATTACAACTGCGTTAAAAGGCACTACTACTAATAATAGAGATCAACATAATAATAATGCATTGTTGTAGGTTGAGATGGAGAGTTGGTGTGTCGAGAGGATCGAAGTCTCGATAGCTCAAGTGGTTAGAGCAACGGCATATTGAGCCGAAGGTCGTGGGTTCGAATCCCGCTCGTGACACTGACTTTTTTATGTCAACCAAGACTTTATATAGAAAGAATTTTAGAAAAAATGATCTCCCATTGTTGATTTCCCATGGTTCTTTGGTGCATTGATAATTCGAGTGTATGCCAATTCATCCAGTGACTGACCAAGAGTTGGATAAACTATTTTATGCAACTGATAGAAATAAAACAAATGAAGAATTCCTAAAACGAGCAGAGCTTATTTGAGCATTTATTGTACAAATAAATTTTAATAAATGTCCAAATCTGCAACAATGAATATTAACAGCTGGGAGTATTTTAAAAATAAAACGGACTCGATGATGATAAAAATTGTTCTTTTTTGTAAAAAAAATTCTTTTATTTTCAAAAATTAATATGAAGTAAGCGTAAAAGCAACCCCATGATCCATACTCTATTCTGAGACAATTTCTATCTTAAATTAACTTCTAAATGCTGTAATTTCCGAAAAAACCAATGCCAACCCAACCATGGGTGGGCCATCTTGTTAGGAAAAGCATACACCTCAAGCATTTTCCGTCAGGCATAATTCAGAAATGGTCGGTCCTATCAGAATTTTCCATTCAGTAAAATTGACATAAAATAATCTCTAAAATCGAAAACTACAATAAAAATATGGTATTCTTATTTAAAATAACAAAGTTATTGCCATCTCCCAGGTAGATTGAGCAAGTTATATTAAATCTGTTATCACCACTTGATTCCTAGCCTCAATTAACTTGGGGTTTGTATAAGATCATTTTTTCTTTAGGTTAATCGTTTTATAAATAAACGAGGAGGGCCATCTTTTTACAAAAAGCATACCCCCTCGCACATTTTCCGTCGGGCATAACTCAGAAATGGTCGATCTTATCAAAATTTTCCATTCAGTGAAATTGACATAAAATAAAATCTAGAATCGAAATATGCAATAAAAATATGGGATTCTTATTTAAAATAACAAGATGAGTGAATTATAGGCAGAGAGAGAGAGAGAGAGAGAGAGAGAGAGAGAGAGAGAGAGAGNAGTGAGAGAGAGAGGGAGAGGGAGAGGGATAGGGAGACAGGCAGACAGTCAGAAAGGAAGAAAGGGGAAAATAACAAGATGAGTGAATTATAGGCAGGAGAGAGAAAGAGAGAGAGAGAGAGTGAGAGAGAGAGAGAGAGAGAGAGTGAGAGAGAGAGAGAGAGAGAGAGAGAGTGAGAGAGTGAGAGGAGAAATATGCATGGAAAAATGCGTTAATGTATGTAAAAAAGTTAATTTAAAATTTATTTAATCAAAAATTATGTCCATTATTTGATAGATAAGTTAAAAAAAAGAACAAAAAATCATAAATCTTAACAATTGACATTATCCCAAAACGGTAAATCCTCGCCAAACGAGCGATTTATGAGGAAAATCCATCAAAAGCCCGAGCTTTTGCATAAAATAACCGAATACACACATTTACATATAAATAGCGTCCTTTGCCCTTCGAAAGCTCGTATTGGGTTCGAAACCCGAATTGGTGTAATTAGCCTTTTGAAGAGAAGGCGCGCTAATGGGCTCGGATTGAGACGTGCGAGTCCTCAGAGGTACGGACGGCCCGAGTCGCCCCGGGCCCCTTGGCCGAGCTTTTAATCAAACTTTTCACACCGCTCTTTTCATACGGCGGCTCGACAATCAATTTGCTCGACAAATGATTCTCGTAAGCTCGGAAGCCGGCCCTTGTTCCAGGCACAACATGCGTTGTAAAGCAGACCGCCTGCCGCCACGACCTCACAATTTTCTTGTATCACAAGCCTCTTTTCGTTTATTTGTACACGACGACTTTCCGAATAGGATAACCTATGGCATCGTTGCTTTGTATGGTCAGCATCACAACTGCGACCAGCACTGTTTAACTTTTCAATTGTGTGACCAAAATTCGAAGGAATTCTTAATTTTAAAACATATGGAAAAAACAGGCAGACCTAATAGACTGAATTGCCATACCACGCATTTTCAGAGCTAATTATAGTACACTAATTTGTCTCGCAATTTGGATATTTGAGTGTTACCAAAATGTGACATGATGGTAAAATCAGTCTTAATTGTTTTGAGTTGGTTTTTATAGCTGCTATTTTATATTACAAAAACATTAATCTGTACGAAAACTGTCAACTCATTGTAGAATATTAGTTGCGCGCAAGACAATCTTATTTTCCTAAATCAGTGTTGCCCCCAGTGTTGTCCAACATGGGATGGGGTAAAACAGTGTTGACTACGTTATATATTCTTTTTATATTCTTTGATTTAAATTGCCCAGAAACCTGAAAGTAGAGAGAAAAACAATGTCAACTGATATACTCGTTTTAAACCTTAAAACACTAATGTGTGGTGATTAGTGACCGTTAATCGATATTTATTTAGAAATCGTGAAATGCGGTCTGGTGTAATGAAAATGAAATAAATGCGAAAATGTCGCATCTCACGATTTCTAGATAAATTAAAACACTAAATTAGTTGGCAATTTAAAGAACGTAAACCCTGACAATAACCTAAAGAACAACAAATCATGCGAACCCGACATACTTACAAATGGGCTTTTTTTCAAAAACACCGGCACCCCGAGGGTTGATATAACCTCAGTGTTGCGAACCCTCGTAGAAATTAAAAAAAATCATAATTAAATGATTATATTTACTACTATTTTCCATTACACAAAAATTGTATTTTATAGTCGTTATTTTGCTTTACAAAAACACTTTTACGAACTTTGAAAAATGTCAACTCAATAAATTAATTACGCACTAACTAAACTTATTTTCCAAAATCAGTGTTGCCTCCAGTGTTCCCAAAACAAACGATTCAGTGAAATCAGAGTTAATTATTTAAATTGGATTTTATAATCTTTAATTTAAACTGTAAAAATCCCTTAAAACACTGAACTAAGTAAACACTAACATTCTCCGGAACCAGTGTGGCCCCCATTGTTGTTCAACATGGAATGGGGTAAAACAACGTTAATTAGGTCATATACCTTTTTATAGTCTTTAATTCAAATTGCCCAAAAACCTTAGTTCTAAATTCCTTGGCAACAACCTAAACAACAACAAATCATAATTAAATGATTATATTTACTACTAATTTCCATTACAAAAAATTGTATTTTATAGTTGTTATTTTGCTTTACAAAACCACTTTTACGAACTATGAAAAATGTCAACGCAATAAATTAATTATGCACTAACTAAGATTATTTCGTGATATCAGTGTTGCCTCCAGTGTTCCCAAAACAAACGCTGCAGTGAAATCAGGGTTAATTATTTAAAATTCGGTTTTATAGTCTTTAATTTAAACTGTAAAAACCCCTCAAAACACTAAACTAAGTATACATTAACATAAATAATCTCATTCTCCGGAACCAGTGTTGCCCAAACAATGGAATGAGGGAAAAATGCGAATTCTTTTACCATGATATGGATGGTGCCCCACCAGTTTTTCTAAAAAGCCATTGCACATACAATAATGTACCTAAAACCAATGTTTATGCGCCGTAACGATTCCTATTATTTAGTAGTTTATTAAAGCTGCCTAAAGGAGTTTTTCTTTGGCAAATACAATATTTAATTTTTTCAGGTTATAACATCAGACACAGAAAGAGAAGTCGGGGAAGAATGAGGAATGAAGAAGGAAAGTTGAAACGATTGAAATGAGGAAAAGCATATACAAACAAGATTATAAATAAGTTTTAAAAAGTGTGTAAAAAGGAGAGTATAAAAGAGTATAGAGATAAAGTAAAGGAAATGAAAGGAAGTTAGATAGCTTGGTGAGTAGATTGCTATTAAAGATTTGAGCGAAAAGAGAAAAGAGAGAGAGAGAGAGAGAGAGAGAGAGAGAGAGAGAGAGAGAGAGAGAGAAAGTGATAAAGAGGGGAAATGATATAGAGACAAAGATAGAGTGAGATCAAAATGTTACTCTAAATGGTTTTCAAATATATGTACATATGTTTAAGAAAAATTGTTTCAACTCTACAACAAAATTGAAAGAGTGGATTACAAATTCAAATGATAACCAGATTTTATTTTGTGGAAAGAAGGGGAAAGAACGGTTTTCCTGATATCGGATCGTCAAAGACCCCTTTTGAACATATTCCCGGGACACCTGGAAACAATGGCGGATTGTCAACGCTGATTTGTATTCCGGGAGGCGGCCTGCACACATATTACGTCGGCAAACAGCACGTGGCTCCAGCACCACCCGGATTCCGGCCCGAGTTAGCGTCTATAATGACGTGCCGACCTGGAGTTTTCATTTCCGCGAACGGCTCTCTTTTCCTGTTTTCCATTCTTACTTGAATTATCGCCTGTCTTCCCTCTGTTTTGTTCTTTTCTGAAGAGAAGACAGCGATGCGTACTAAAATGTATTAAAAAAAAGGTTACAGCGGTGGCAAAACGATAATTCTTACACGACTTTCAAATATGGTCGATTTAAACTATTTTTACCTACTCGCTTACAATGTTGATTACAAAATATCTAGTTGTTTCAAACTTACAAAGTGCAAAAATGGACTATTTTACAGAAATTATCCCACTTTTCCTTTGGTATAAAAATTTTCGGTAGGAATCCGCTTTCGGTGCTTAAAAATATATTAAATACTTTGATCGCTAATAAATTATCATTTAAACTACGAATTTTATTCAACCAAATCCTAATGTTCATTAAATAAAAAGAAATTGCCGTACCATAAAAGTTACACCAAATTGCAAAATATTAAGGTTCGTGAAATATTTCCAATCCATATTTTGGAGGTTTGTGACGCAACTCGGTTTGGAGAAAGTCTCCGTACAGTGTTTGAGTGTTGGCTACACTGATTACGGAAAATTAAGTAGTTTAGGTTATGGTTTTGAACTATAAAAATCGATTTAAAAAATCGACATTGTTTTTTTCCATCTTATGTTTTAACAACACTGGGGGCTGTACTGTTTCCTGCCCTAAAATAAACATCATTTCCAAAATCAGTGTTGCTCAAAAATCGGAAAAACAATGTTTATGTTCTATTTTTCAATTGTTCGCATCGCTTTAT
The DNA here is from genome assembly GCF_000648675.2 of Cimex lectularius. NCBI lineage: Eukaryota > Metazoa > Arthropoda > Insecta > Hemiptera > Cimicidae > Cimex > Cimex lectularius. The sequence continues at coordinate 1,035,970 of NW_019392781.1, forward strand.
TTTATAATAAAAAACCCAAACCACTAAAATAAACAACTTCATGTCCCATTTCTTTTCTGTTACCCAAGCAAAGAATGGGGAGAAAAACAGTGTTGACTGTGCCATATCTATTTTTAATACATACATCCATACATTTACCCAAAATAGGGAAGAAAAAACTGATCCTCGGGAATGAAGTTGTATAGTTCAGTCTTTGGTTTTTTTTTTCTTATAAAATAAAGATTAAAAAAACAAAACAATTGAAAACAGAACAGACGACATCGTTTTTTCCATTCATCCGTTTTTTGAGCAACACTGGGGGCAACACTGGTTCGGGTAAATAACGTTGATTAGTGCTTACTTCGTTTAATGAGGGAAAGTATTTCTTAGTGCTTAAAATTATATTTTGTACCGTAAAATAACGTCTATGAAAACCAACGTAAAATAAATAACACGATTTTCCCACCACGCCCATGTTTTGGTACCACTGACTTCGAGAATAGAGTGAAACGACGTTTTTTGTAGTGCGTAAAAAAGTTTTTGTAATGCAAAACAAATATTATAAAAAGCGATTACAAAAAGAGTCAACGCTGTTTTTCCCCTCCATCCTACGTTGGAGCAACACTGGGGGCAACACTGATTGTTTATATGTTATGATCGTAGTTTAAAATAATTCGATCATCGTACATTACCAGTGTTTTTTTTTTCGTGTGATTCCTCTTCTAAAGGCTTGGGAGCTCTGGTATTTTTGTAAATATTTATGGGCCGTGATTTATCAACGCTGGTCATAAACGATCCTGGGAAAATTAATTTATGATAATTCGAATAAGGAGACACATAAATATGATTTCTCCGAATCAGCCGGTTTGAATACAAATTACGCCATGGGCTTCGAATGGACCAAGGAGATGGACTGGCCACGGTACAGATTATTTACGGGTGGTTTGTGTTTAATATTATGAGACGTTAAGAATTAATGATAATCCCTTCAATAAAGAAGATAAAATTTGTTTTGTAGTAATTAAAATCATGTCGCAATTTTTTTGTATATACAAGAGAGGGGACAAATTTGTTTGTATTTGATCAGCAGAGGGGTTTTTTTCTGCCATTTTAATGGGAATTGTGTGTGAAAATAATTTTCCCACGAGACGTACCGTGTTGCGTGCCTCGGACTAACTAGCACCAGGGTGCCAGATCTATCCGGCCTACGCCGTTCGTTATTCAAACTCGCTGAGGAGGAGAAAAAGCCGATTATAGAATTCAATCAATTCAAAAAGCTCTTAGTACAAAATTAAATAAAGCTTGACCTAAGAGAAAGCCATCTTACAACACTAAAAATAACGAAAATACATTGAGTCAGAGAGCTTTCCAACTAAAAAAAAATAAAAATAAGAGTTTGGATGAATTCACAGTTTTGTAGTTAAAACTAAGCAATCTAGATTAGATTAAGGGAAATTTTTCTTCCCCGATCTCAGTTCGGGCAGCAATTTGGGCAACTCTGATTCCACCATGTGAGGGAGACTTAGAACAAACCCTACCTTCATACTTGTCCAACTTCGGCAATGTAATGGCACTAAGACTGCCATCATTGACTACATAATCCAGAGGATGGTAATACTAACTCTAAGAAACAAATAAAGCCTGGCCTAAGTAAAAGTCAGCCTAAAATAAAATGTCGGCAGACCTTCCAAATAATCAAAAAAATACCAAGAGTTGGACGAATAAAAGTATTAAAATTTGTGCTGAGTTATTGTAATATAAGAAAACCCACAGTTTTGTAAGTGAAAAACCTAGTATATTAAGGGATATTTTTTACCCAACCTAATTTGGGCAACACTGCGTACAACACTGCCTCGTGGAAGTGAGGGCGACCGCGGTGGCCTGCTATTTTGTTTTCCCGTCATCGCCAATGGTGGGAATCTTTATTTACCTATATGTATCGTTTAGAAAGGAAAATAAATTGTGCCTGAGCACCGACCCCGGTCTTCATACTTGTCCAACTTCAGCAATAGAATGGCACTAGGACTGCCATCATTGCATGGATGATCCATCCAGAGAATGGTGATACTAACTCTTAGGACAAAATAAAGCCTGGCCAAAAAAAATCATCATAAAATTTTGACTTCGCCTTAAAATAAAACAAGAACACAAACCATGAAAATAAATAGGGAGGCATTATTATGGTGCACAGATAGAATACAGTTTGAGGGAAGGGCTAAACCTAGCGAAACCTCTAGCTCTTACTGTAAATTTTCCAAACTCAGATGCTAGCAATACGACTCTGTGCATAAGAAATTCTTAAAAAAGGGTTAAAAGGTGCATAGATAATAGCCAATCAGCACTGGTCATTAGACTCATTCAACTAAATCTAAGATGATTTAAGAATTCTTAACACATCTCCAACTCCTCTTTTTCACAAAAAGAAAACAAATAGCAAAACAAGAGAGACCCTTGATAATTGCAAGAAGCTGAAATACTAGGCCACTAGGGTCTTTTCATTTCCGAAGTCAGTGTTGCCCACTGTGTTACCTCAACTGGGTTACAGGGGGAAAAGTATTTCCCTTATTTTACTTTGGATTGTTTTTGTTGTTGTCGTACCTATTCCTCCGGGATTAATTAAAAAAAGAAGAATTGGTCACACTTCAGAGAGAACAAAAAGTAACACAATTAAACTGACCCGGATCGGGAGCAGCTCGCTGGGAAAAGAAAGAGATTGAAACCTTTACTGCTCCGGCCATAAAAACAACAAGCAATTAACTTTAACTTATTATCCGGAAAAAGGAAGGGGGAAAAATTGTTTCTTGGTGTGTTTTTGCCATTATTTGACGGAGTAAAACACCGTGGGTTGAGATTTTCTTGTAAAAACAATCGTAACTTTAATTGCAAATGGGTTTTTAAATCTATTTTTCAAACAGCTCTCTTCCTTACAATATTGTAGCGATAATTGTTGTTATTTTAATTGTTTTTTAAATATAAATACATTAAAATTATTAATTATTGACAACATTTGGAACGGTTCGTTTGGCATTAAGTGCACATTTAAATTATAAGGATTGGATCTGCCAGAGGAATTGGCGATAAAGATCGTTTAATCTGGCTCAGGATGATCAGACGAAAGAAGTCTGGAGCCTAACGGACCCATAAAAAGCATAAACCACTGGAACAAACTGGACTCAGATCCAGATAAAGATAAGTAAATCGGGGATGTTACTGCCGAGAACTTCACAAAGGTATCGCATTAAAATCAAGTCCGGACAGCTTTAAGCTGTTTTAAAGGTATTATAGCTTAAGGGGGTAATCAAGTTCCTTTGAAATTGAGAATAATTTAGTGGTATAGTGATATAATTTTGCATTATCAAAATCATACAAACTTTGATAAAAATGTCAACTCTTTTTTAATATGGCAGAGAATTTTCCAAAAATCTAGATGAGACGAGGTCATATTTGTCTGTTTCTCCTGGTTGCCATGAGTTAACTTTTGTTCTTTTCAAAAAAAAAAAAAAAAAAAAAAAAAAAAAATTGGTACTGAAATACAATAATTTTCCACTTACGAACCGATTTCGGTTTATATTATAAAAGATGTAAATTAGTTTAAGATTTTATCGCCGATCCACATCAGTTTTTGGTCGGAAGGGAATTTAACAAAAAAAAACAAAAAAAAAACTGCAATTGTAAGGGTGAAGACTCCCTCGTCGTCATCGATAGAAATTTCCTTGTGAAATCCAATAGTTGTGTTTTCGTATGTTGTACTACCTTTTCGATTTAAATTCCAAATCGGCACTGAGCGCACTACCACACCTTGTGGCAGTCGTCCTTGACTAATTTACACCTACACCACACCTAACCATTCGGCCACCACGGACCGCTCAGTTTGCAATGTCAGTGTTGCCTGCAGTGTTGCCAAAACTTTGGTCGACGAGGAAATTCACTCCTCTAAATTTTCTCTGGATTTTTTATTGCAAAACTGTCTCTTCACATATTATATAATTAATATACTTGTTCCTAACCAAACGGACGTCGACGTTCTCTTATTTCAGGAAGTCAGTGTTGCCAAAATTTTGGACAGGGAAGAAAAAATTCCCTAACTTTGCGTTGGATTCCTTTTTCACAACAAAATTATGAATTTTAATTATTTTATTTACTGCAAAACTATCAACTTTCTTAAATATTATATAGCTAACCACTCGGGCACCGCGATCATGAGAGTCAATGTTGCTCACAGTGTTGCCTAAACTTTGAATGGGGAGGAAGACTTCCCTAAGTTTACTCTGAACTGCTTTTCTATTATGAAACTGAAAATTTCCATACATATTCCACCTAATTTAACTATAACATACCAACCACTGCCGTCCTCTCACGACCAGGAGTCAAGTTTGCTCACAGTGTTGCCAAAAACTTTGAGTGGGGAAGAAAAATTTCCCTAAGTTTATACAAAACTATCAACTTTCTTACATATTATGTACCTAGTATACTTATACCAAACCAATTGTGCTTTGGTATAACGTCCTCTCATTTAAGAAAGTCAGTGTTGCCAAAATTGTGGGTGGGGAGGAAAAAATTTCCTGAATTTACTCTAAATTGCTTTTTGTATTACAAAACTGTGTACTTCTATAGGTACCTATAATTTATCTAACAAATCGGCTACGGAGGTACCTTCATTTCCGGTTTTAGTGTTGCCAAAACTATGATTGAATAGGAAATCATTCACTAATTTTAAATCGATTGTTTTTTCTTTTCTTTTTTAAATATAAAACTGAATTTGCTTACGTTTTATGTACTTATTGTATACCCCAATCACTCGGCCTTTGCGGTTCGCTCCTTTTAGAAAGTCAGTGTTGCCAAAACATTGGTTGTTGAGAAAAATGTTTCAAATATTTACGCTGAATGGATTATTTTTTATTATCAAACTGTCACTTCCTTACATATTACATACGTAACCGCGGTTCTCTCACCAGCCGGCGTCAGTGTTGCCCACAGTGTTGCCAAAACAAAGGTAGTTGATAAAAAATTCCCAAAAATTTACTATGGTTTGATGGTTTTTTAATACAAAATTGTCACTTCCTTATCATATAGCTAGCCAATCACTTGGTCACCGTGGCTCTCTCGCTACCTGGAGTCAGTGTTGCCCACAGTGTTGCCAAAACATAGGTAGTTGAGAAAAAATTCGCAAATCTTTACTATGGTTTGATGGTTTTTTGATACAAAATTGTCACTTCCTTACATATCATATAGCTAGCCAATCACTTGGTCACCGTGGCTCTCTCGCTACCTGGAGTCAGTGTTGCCCACAGTGTTGCCAAAACATAGGTAGTTGAGAAAAAATTCGCAAAACTTTACTATGGTTTGATGGTTTTTTGATACAAAATTGTCACTTCCTTACATATCATATAGCTAGCCAATCACTTGGTCACCGTGGCTCTCTCGCTACATGGAGTCAGTGTTGCCCGAAATGTTGTCAAAACTTTGGGTGGTGAAGAAAAATTTCCCTAAATGTTTTTTGCACAAAACTGTTCATTTTCCCAAGTACCTATAATATATCTAACCAGTCGGCAACCGTGTTTGTAGGTGTTTTTGTATTTTTGTTACTTAATCGATCGAATCGACACTGGGCGGAAATCTTCGCATTTCGGGTATCGTCCTTCCCGCGAATTTTACAACTCTTCTTCTAGTTTGCCTATGGAATTATCGGAGTGAAAAGCGGGGAAAGGCTTTCGAGGCCGAGGTCCCGTGCTAAACTCATTACCGGGCATCGTCAACATTTGCCGAACACTCCCAAGAGCAAACCGGGAGATGTGCCCGGGCCTGGAGGGGCAAACATGGGCTCGGCAGTTTGCCCATGCAATTAGAGCGGGGTCCCAGCACCTAATACAACGCCTAACGAGTTTCCAAGGAGTTGAGGATCCTAAGAGACAAAAGGACGAAACTTGATATATCACGACAAAATGTCAAGGAAAACGGTCAACTTTCTAATATTATAAACTCCTTAATAACTTCTTCCTCGCGAAAAAAATCTGTGAAAGTAAATTCAGAATTGGCCATTATCGAAGAGTTGTCGAGAATAGGCAATTTATCGACAAGATTAATAACGCACGTCTTATCTAATCATCGAATTATTCAAGTAATGTCAACAGGTGAATCAAATCCTCTTTTCTACACGCACACACTCTCTCTCCCTCTTTTTTCTCTCTTTTTTATTTCAATTGATAAATAATCAGTCAAACGTTTATTTAAAAAAGACGCAAAGGCGTGACTTGTTAACAGGGCTAACAACCGGCCGGGAACAACCGGCTGGATTGATTTGTTGCCATTATTCGATCGGAGAAGGTCTATTAACAAATTCGTGCGGAAAGAGCTCAGCATTGTCAGACCCTATAAGGGATCCGGGGCATTTATCAAGGGCTAACTAATTGGCCGGTCTTCATTTATTGTCATGAGAAAGGACGGTAGTCGGTAATTAATACCGTGGTTGAATGGTGAATGAGGACAGGCGCATTCTCGACGAGGCGAAGATACGGGCCGACGTGGATTTATGCAACGGCCTAGCCGCAATTGTCGCATCGTGAACAAATCCGTCCCTCTTAAACCTCAGACCGACAATACTAGCAAGGGAAATAGAAGAGAAGTCGAGACAAAAGAGAAATAGTGAAAGAGGGGAGATAGAATATACATTTAGCAGAAATGATGAATCGAGTTTAATATTATGATGTCAGGGTTATAAGTAGGTGGGGGCGAAAAAGCGCTTTTTCATTCCTACGTATTTTGACCGGATCAAATATTCTAATTATCTTATTTTTGTAAGAGTTTTTAAACAAATTCCATTGAGAGATGTTAGGGTCTTAAGCAGGTGGCAGGAATCTGGCCCACTTCATTTCTACACCTTTGGACTAGAAATGATTTTAATTGATGATAAGTTGTCAGGGTTATAAGCAGGGTTGGATGAAAACGTCCAGGAAGTCCAATATTTTAATGTAAATAATCTTATGTTTAAAGTTCTTTCAGAAAATTCACTAATTTCGTGGTCCGCTGACCAATTAAATCATTACAATTAATGGAGGTTTTTAGTTGAGATGAAAAAAAGTTAATGGCACGAGAGGGATTCGAACCCATGACTTTCGGCTAGATACGCCGCTGCTCTACCACCTGAGCTATCGTGACCTCGATCCACTCGGACATCAACTCCCCATCTCAACCCCTCTTTCAGAAAATTTGCCATTAAGTAGAAATGAGTCGATTTTATTAGCAAGATGTCAGGGTTATAAGGAGGGTCGAGCAAAGTTCCACACTTTTCATTCCTAAGAATTTAGCCTTTTCAATTAATTATAATTAAATTTTCATAGGCTTAAAAAAAGCTATTTAGTAGAAGTGACCCAAATTTAATGGTAACATATCAGGGTTATAAGCTGGCTAGGGGAAAAGTCCCAGAGCTAACCCTGGACGACCTGTGTAAATGCTAACCAAATCCAAAAACGACAAGGAGATGGCTGTTACACTTTTTAACTTTTTATGGATGTAGAGGGAGCTTTCAATAATGCAACAACAGCCTCTCTATTAAAAATTCAAGCTATTAAAAATGGGGGAGAAGATATGCCAACGGTTGGCCTAAGGAACAGGATAATCACATCCACCTGGGCGGAGCGACCATCCGGACTAAGACAGCCAGGGGGTGTTCTCTCACCTTTACTGTGGACGACGTTGGTAGGCGAGCTCCTACAAATGTTGGAACAAGAAGGATTCTACTGTCTAGGCTATGTGACGACGTTGCCTTAGTAGTAAATGGCCGTCATGCCAACATCGTGATGGATCGTATACGAGCCCTCAATCTAGTTGATAGGTGGTGCAAAAGGGATGGGCTATCTATCAACCCCCATAAAACCATAATGATTCCATTCACAAGGAAGAGGACAGCAGGAAGCTTAAAAACTCCATGTCTCAACGGAACTCTGATCCCATTTTCCATGGAGGCCAAATATCTAGGGATTACAGACAAGCGGCCCACGTGGAATTCGCATCTAACTAAAACTACCTGAAGAGCCTGGGGGAGGTGCAGAAGGCTCTGCGCCAAGAACTGGGAGTCTACACCCCAAAATGATCCTATGGCTATACTCCTGAGTTCTAAGACCATTGTTGACATATGGGTCGGTGGTGTGGTGGACCAAAACTCTTCAGGCCAAAGCAATAAGGCTATTAAGTGGCACCCAAATACATGCTTGTTTCTGTGTCACTGGTGCCATGAGCACAACGCCAACTGCGGTCCTAGAAGTTTTGTTAAATTTCCCACCACTTCACATTTTAATCCAAGGAGAAGCCAGAGCAGCAGCCCACAAGCTCATAAATTGACGGCCATCTTCCAAGGATAGGCCATGTAAATAAACAATGGAAACTGAGGAGGCACAGGCAGAAGCTATTCTAGGCATGCCAATTGATGCCACTACTCCAAAGTACAATTTTACTAAAAAGTACAAAGTACTGACACCAGAACGGGAAGAATGGGCCAAAGGAACGCCGCTAAAGGCAAACTCCTACTGGTATTCTGGCGGCTCCAAGTGCAGATACTGGTTGGACTCCTGACAGGGCACTGCAACTTAAGAAAGCACATGCACCGGATAGCCGTACAGACAGAAGAAATACTGTGCAGATACTGCCAAGAAGAGGAGGAGACCGCAGAACAATTTTATGTTTTTGTGAAAGTCTATGTAGGTGCAGGTCCTTGCAACTGGTACAAGAAGACCCACAAGCAAGATTCTAGACCAAGGAGCCGCTGGCAAAGCTGTGGAGACTGGTTAATAACCTGAAGCTGACCAGTGAGATATAAATAACAGGGGAGCACAATAGATCTATTCAGGTCGATGTGCAGTAGGCCTTGTGGCCACCCTTTCTATCCCTATCCCTAGCCTTGAGTAGAGTTGATTATGCTATTTAAGCCTATTATCTAGAAAAAACCTAGAAGGTTTATAGTTTTTTTTTTCAATCTAATAATTGATGAATTAATTTTTGTTCACATTTATAGCTAAGAGGTTAGCATAGAAATAATCATATAGTTCATTTCATACTGTCGTCAAATTTTTTATATTATACTTGCCAATAAAATTAGTAAATTAGTACCGTCAGCAAGTTTTACAAAAGCTTTAAATCATGTCACAATATCACAAAAAATATAGTTCCTAAAACGGATCCCTGAGGTACACCATATTTGACTACTTCGTGTCTAGAATAAATTACATTAATTATTACAGTCTGTTTACTGTTTTTTTTTTAATTTTCACAAAATTTCAACTATTTACCCCTGGTGATGTCAAAATGATGTAATTTTGCCAAAAGAATTGTGTGATTAACAGAGTCGAACACCCTAGATAGATCGCATAGGGGCAATTAAATTTCCCTAGGTTAAAAAAAAGACATTGAGTAGAATTGACCCTAGTTTAATAGTAAAATGTCAGGGATATTAGGGATATAAAACGGGTGGGGCGAAAACACGTTTTTTCATTCCTACGTATTTTGACCGGATCAAATATCCTAATTATCCTAGAGTTGAAGGTCTTTCGAAATACATTTTATTGAGCAAAAATGCAATAGGAATGCAAGGGGAAATTAAATCAGGAAAAATAAAACCACGGAAGGAAATTTGTAGTCAGAATGAAAAAGTAAATGAATGGGATATTGTTTACAGATTGGCATAGTCTAAAATAAGAAGAAATCAACATCAAATCAGAAAGAAAAACGAAGAATACACGAAAAACTATGAAAATGACGATGGATTATATTTTAGAATGTTGAACAAACAAGCTCGACTTTCTTCTCCAACAAAAAATCGAAATAAATGCAAAAACAGTTTAGAAAAAAGCCATTATCCTACTCTATGGATTTTTTCTAAACACTTTTTTTATTTATTTCGATTTTTTGTTGGAGAAGAAAGTCGAGCTTGTTTGCTCAACATTCTAAAATATAATCCATCGTCATCTTCATTGTTTTTCGTGTATTCTTCGTTTTATTTCTGCCTTGGTGTTGATTATTTAGTAATTGTTGTTGTCCGAGTTAAATAGTAAAATGTCAGGGTGATAAGTAGGGTGGGGAGCGTGCCGCTTTTTATTCCTACGTATTTTACTCCTATCAGATATCCTAATTATCTTAGCAATGTAGGTCTTTCGAAAGAAATTTTATTGAGTAGAATTGCAATAGAAATACAAAAATTAAATTTGTTAATTTTTTTAATAACTAATATCAATAAAAATAAACAGGGTTGGGCAAAAATCTTCTGTTCACTTCTACATATGTGCAATGATTTTAACTATATTCTTCTTGAGGTTATTGAGTAGAAAGGACACGAATTTAATAGAGGAAGACGTCGGGTTTTTGCAAGGTGAGGCGAGATCGCGATTATGTCATATCAACCTGTATTGCCTATGTTAAATAATTCTATTTTTTCTTTGGGTGTTTAGAAAAATACCATTGAGCAGACATGACTCTTTTTATTAGTAATTGTCAGGGATATAAGTTGGGTGGGGCAAAAATCTCATTTTTTTATTCATACGAATTTATTTTTATCCCAATTTGTTTCACCGGTGAACTAGCCTGTGCTTGAGATCTTGAGAAACATGTGCCAATTAGTAGATAGATAGGCATGATATCAGGGTTATAAGCAAGGTGAGATGAGAATGTGCCAAGCATTTCTATGTATTTTGTTTATGTTAAATACCAAAGATAGGAGGTTAAAGCTCGGTATTTGTTATGACGGATCCTTTACCTTTACTGTTATTTGACTAGTGTATACTTTTTAAATTAATCGTTATTACTTGACTATATGTTACAGTAATTGACGGTCCGCCTGTCCTCGCTTTTAATATGGGCGTGGCCTTTTGAAAGTCGACGTCGTACTGGGACTCAGGGCTCATTCCCTATGTCCAAACACGAAACCGGTTCCAGGCCGGCGACTAATGCACATCTCTTTCTCATAAAGTCCATTTTCATATCTCATATTAATTTGTCCTTATAACGCCTGGTTTGATTTGTTACCGCGGGTCCACCGGCCGAGGATTGCCCGCAATGAATCATATCCACCTTCACCTCTCCTTTAACATTTCGATCACGTTTCCGAGCCAAAAATAATTAATGAGGAACAGAGTTTATGATTATTTATTTATTGATTTTTAAAAAAAAAAGCCGAGTTTGGTTTTGTTTAGAAAATCCCAATGCTTAACGAGATTTATTTGTATTTTTCCTAATACCATTAAATTAATTAATGCACTAATTTTGCATAATTTTCAATGCATTCTATGTTTATAAAACTCTCGATTGAGAAAATTTAATATTAAAAATTCATTATAAATGAGTTAGCTAGTACACAACATACAGTCCCCGGAGTAAAGCCCAGGACTTAACGACTTATTCAAAGGCCTTACAGGCGAAGTGGTTCGAAACCCTTAACGTTCGAGCACGATTGACCGATTTGACCAGAATTGACCAGCACACCAATAGTCCATCAGATAAAATATGCTCAATGCTGCATCACCCTGTATAAAAAGCAATGCAACATTTAGTTTAATTTTTTAAAAAGTATTTATTAGTTCGAAACTAATCGCATCCGCCTTCTTTCTTGGGCAGGGATAAAGAGCTAACGGTTAGACTATCTCAAAACAGCACCCTGTATAATAGCTTCAGCTAATCCAGTTAATTACAGTTCGAATCTGATCATCTGTTAGAGGTGGAATTTTATGTAAAAACATCTTTAAAAAGCCACGTTAGTTTAGGCCAAATGTATAGTTATTGACCTATATACACTTCGTTTTTTAGTATTTTATGTATAACAATGATAATTTAAATATAGTAATGTTCAATAATAATAATAAATTTTAAATATTATTATGTGTTACATTTTTAAACATGACAGTTTTTACTCTCTCCCTTCAGTTTTTCATACTGTAGAACATTATGAAAATACAAAAATACAAAAAAATAACATATACCTACATGAATTGCTTCAAATGTGTGCAATGCGTTAGCATAATAATGTCTACCTTTATCTCTCTATGTCAGCTGTTCTATGTAAAATGTTTAGTCAGTGGCATCACCTTCGAAATAGCTGCACGGATAGCAAAGTTACATTTGATATGGACATACCGCCCTCCTTATAACCCTGACGTATTGTCATCAAACTAAAGTCGTTTCTAGTGTAAGGCATTTTCTGGTCTATGGGATTTTTCGGACGCATAAGGTAAAGATATTTCAAAAAGTTGTTCAGATATCGTGAGATGCGGTCGGGTGTAAAAGCATATGTAACACCCGACCGCATCTCACGATATCTGAATAACTATCGATTAACGGTCACTAATCTCTACATATTTCAAAAAATTTGATACCGTCAAAATATATAGGAAATAGAAATGAAAATAGCGATATTATTGCCCTATCCTACTTATACCCCTATGACCTTACCATTAAACTCGGACCATTTCTACCCAATGGCATTTTTCTGAACAGCCAAGGAAAGTATAGTTAGAATCGACAAGGGCAAAACAAGTAGGAATGAAAAAAAGCGGGATTTTTGCCCCACCCTACTTATAGTCCAAACAATTTACTAATAAATTCGGGCCGTTTCTAAACAATGGCTTTTTTCTAAATACCAACGGGAAATATATATAATTTTATTTGACATAGACAAAATACTTGAGAATGAAAAGAGTGGGATTCTTGCCCCACCCTGCTTATTTCCCTAACATCTTACTATTAAACTCTGATCATGTTTCCAATAACTTTTTCCTAAACACCCAAGGAAAATAAATATACGATTGAAAATATTGAGATTTTTCCTTTCCTCCTTATAACCATAATATTTTATCAAATAGATTAATTTATAATCACTGCCTTTTTTAAGCATAAAAGTAAAGAATAGTTGGAATCACTTGACATAGGCAAAATACGCATAAATAAAAAATGTGGCAGTCTTTCCCCGACATGCTTATATCCCCAACTGATTTGCCATAAAACTTGAGTCATTTCTTCCAAATGATGTTTATCTAAGGAGGAATTACAACATGGAAAGTATAGTTAGAATCCAACAAAGGCAAAACAAGTAGGAATGAAACAAAAAAAATGGGTTTTTGTCCCCAAATTTATTTGACATAGGCAAAATACATGAGAATGAAAAGACTGGTATACTTGCCCCATCTTATATAACCTTAACATATTGAGAATAAACATAGAAAGACATTTTTACTGAACGTAAATTTAATGATATATCTTCAAGCTAAGGATTGTTAGAATCATTTAACATGGTAAAATTCGTATTGATGAAAAACACGAAATGTTTGTTCCACCCTGCTTATAAACCTAACATCTTACTATTAAAATCTGGTCATTTGTTTCCGATGGTTGGAATCACGTGACATGAGGAAAACATGCATAAATAAAAAGTGTTGCGTTCTTTCCCCGATCTGCTTATATCCCCAACTGATTTGCTATAAAACTAGTCATATCTAGTCATTGGTGTTTCTCTAAACAACCAAGAAAAGTATAGTTAGTATCTATCGACAAGGGTAAAACAGATAGGAAAGAAAAAAGTGGGATTTTTGGCCCCAAATTAAAATCTGGTCATTTGTTTCCAATGGTTGGAATCACTTGAAATGGCGAAAGCAAGCATACATAAAAAGTGTTGCGTTCTTTCCCCGACCTGCTTATATCCCCAACTAATTTTCTATAAAACTAGTCATTTCTACTCAATGGTGTTTCTCTAAACAAACAACGAAAGTATAGTTAAAGTCCATTGACAAGGGCAAAACAAATAGGATTGCAAAAAAAAAAAAAAAAAACAGGGACTTTTGCTCTTACCTTGTTTATAGTCTAAACAACTTAATAATAAACTCGGGCTGTTTCTACACAATGGCTTTTTTCTAAACACCCATGGGATATATAAATAAATTTATTTGGCATAGACAAAATACAAGGGAATAAAAAGTGTGGTATTCTTCCCCCACTCTGGTTATAACTCTATCATCTTGATAAGAACTTAGTAAGACATTTTTATAAAACGTAAATTTTAATAAAGGTTTTCAGGCTAAGGATAGTTAGAATCATTAAACATAAAAATTTTTAGAAGTGAAAAGAACAAGATTCTTGCTCCACCCTGCTTACAAACCTAACATCTTACTGTTAAACTCTGTTCATTTGTTTCCAATAGCTTTTTTTCTAAAAACCCAAAGAATGAAAATAGTGAGATTTTTGCCCCACTTTTGTTATTACCCCATCAATCAGATTCATTCACAATCATGGACTTTTTTAAGTCGGAAAGTAAAGGCTAGTTGTAATCTCTTCAGACGGGAAAAATACGCACAAATAAAAAGTGTACCATCGTTTCCCCTACCTGCTTATACCCCCAACTGATTTTCTATAAAACTAGGGTTATTTCCAGCCAATGGCGCTTTTCTGAACAACCAAGAAAAGTATAGTTAGAATCCATTGACAAGGGCAAAACATGTAGGAATGATAATATGATGGGGGCAAAAATCCCACTTTTTTGACATAGCATACATAGCAATGAAAAGAGAGGGATTCTTGCCCCACCATGCTTATATCCCTAACATCTTGAAATAAACGTAGAAAGACTTTTTTACTCAACGTAAATTTTATGAAATGTCTTCAAAATAAGGATAGTTAGAACAATTTAACAAGGGTGAAATACTTAGTAAGAAAAAGCGCAAGATTCTTGCTCTACCCGGCTTATAAACCTAACATCTTAATGTTAAACTCTGGTCACATTTGTTTCCAATAGCTTTTTTATAAACGTCCAAGGAAAATATACGAATGAAAAAAGTGCGATTTTTGTCCCCAAATTTAGTTGACCTAGACAAAACACATGGGAATGAAAAGAGTGGTATTTTCGCCCCACCCAGCTTATACACCTAACATCTTGTTAATAAACACATTTTTTCTCAACGAAAATTTTATGAAATATCTTCAAAATAAGGATAGTTAGAACTATTTAACAAGGGTGAAATACTTGGTAATAAAAAGCAAGAGATTCTTGCTCCACCCTGCTTATAAACCTAACATCTTACTGTTGAACTCTGGTCATTTGTTTATACCAAACGGTGTTTTTCTAAACAACAAAGTAATAAAAAGCACGAGAATCTTGCCCCACCCTGCTTATAACCCTAACATCTTGATAATAAACATAGAAAAACATTTCTACTTATCGTATATTGTATGAAATATCTTTAAACTAAATATAGTTAGAATCATTTAACTAAAAAAATTCGTATTGATGAAAAACATGAGATTCTTGCTTCACCCTGCTTACAAACTTAACATTTTACTCTTAAAATCTAGTCATTTGTTGCCAATAGATTTTTTTCTAAAACCCCAAGGATAAAGAACGAATGAAGAGTGACATTTTAGCCCCACTTTACTTATAACCGCATCAATCAAATTCATTCATAATCACGGAATTTTTCATAATAATTTTTTAAGTTTAAAAGTAAATGATAGTTGGAATCACTTGACACGGGCAAAATACGCATCAATAAAAAGTGTTGCATTCTTTCCCCGACCTGCTTATATCCCTAACTGATTTGCTATAAAAGTAGAGTGATTTCTATTCACTGGACGTTGTCAAAACAGAGAACTTTTTACAGATATCATGTCAGCCGTTCTACGCCTGTTCATTTCTTAACGTATTCAAATAAAGAAACTTTAAGTCGTAAAGCTTGTCTTATATAAAATGTCGGAAGGCCCTTGGGCGGATGTTGCAATCGGATTTAACTACATTTTAAATACAAGGGGGCAGTAAACGTCGGCGGCATCGCATAAAAAGCGACTACCGTATTTGTTCCGAAATGGCCCCTCTAAAAGCCGGGAGAAATTCGATTTTAATTTGAAGATGGCCAGTTTCGCGGTCGTAAAGCCAAAACTGTGAAAGCCGTAAATCTCGAAGGCCGGGCCCCCGCGTTTTGAATACACACGGGTGAATCCTCGTCCCGTCGTTTCGACACGATCTGCCTCCCTGAGGACATCTTGAAATAAACGGGAACGTTCTCGGATAAAAGATTGCACACCCGGGTAAAAAGATTTCGATCCGAAATTCCTCCACGTCACGTGAAAATCTCGTGATTTTTTTTTCTTTTTTTATAACGGGCCGGTTGATTTTCTTGTGGACAAGCCGCCGTGTCGTTGTCGTCCTCTCCTGTCGAGACGTGCCGGACCGGTAATTGAGCCGGCTCTCGAAAACAAAAGATCTCGCAAAAGTAATCAGCGCCAAAATTCTAAGGTTGAACATCATTTGAATTTCATAACGAGTGACGATTGTTACATACCGATCAACATATTTCCCACATCCGATGGCAACTGAAAAAAAGATAAAATCGCCGGACCAAAAGGCCACACACTCCGATGCAAGAAAAACCCATTTCTATATGCCAGAAATTACAAATTTTTTAATTATATACATAAAAATAGGCCACATTCAGTCACTTATACTTCTCACTCTCTGTATCAATATAGAGATCAGTGTCTTCCTTATTATCAATTTTCTCTTCTCTCTAACTCTATCTCTTTTTCATATCCTATCATTTTTTCCACTTATCTATTTTTCTACAATGCTACCATGTATCTTGCACTTTCAGTGTCTTGAGTTCTTCTCTCTCTCTCTTTCTTTTTCTCTTTCTTACCCTTTCTTTCTTTTTCACTCTCTTTCATTCTCTTTCTTTCTCTCCCTCTTTCTGTCTGTCTCTCTCTTCTTCTCTTTCTTACTCTCTGAACATCTTAATCTCTCACTTTTTCTCTCTAATTCTTTCTTTCACGATGTCTCTCTTCCTCCATATTTTTTTCTTTCCCTCTTTCTTTTTTTGTTTGTCTCTTCCTCTCTATCTCTCTTTCTTTATTTATTTTCTCTCCCTATACTACTCAATCTTTCACTTGCATTCATTCTCTGTATTTATTTTGTTCTCTCTCTATGTCTCTTTCGCTGATGTGTCCACTTCACTGTCCCTCTCTGTCTACTTCTAAAATATTCATTCTCATTGTTTCTTTATATTTATTTCGTTCTGTCTCTCTTTCTCCCCATCTGACCGGCTGTTTCTCTTCTTTCTGTGCACCTCTTTCTATTCTCTCTCTCTCCCACCCTCTCTCACTCTATTACTCTCTCTCTCTATCTCTTAATCTTTCACTTTTCCCTCTACTTTTCAATCACTCACTCTCTTTCTTTCTCTGTATTTCTTTCGTTCTATCTTTTTCTCACTGTATAATTGCTGCCCCTCTTCTTTCCCCTCACCACTTTCTATTTTCTCTCTCTCTCTGTCTTTTCTGACAGACTCTCTCGTTCTCCATCTCTTTCTCTACCCTCTCTCTTTCTCCCTCTCATTCTCCAATCTCTCTCTGTACTTATCTCTTTCTATCTATCTATCGATTTATGTTGCTCTCTGTCTGTTTATGTAGAAGGCCTAACTGAAAAATTAATAAAGTAAAAGACAAAACATATTAAAAAATTTTAATTTCTAAGTGTACATTAGTGAAAAAGTACATAACATTTTACCCTCTATAAAAAAAAGACAGTAACATAATTAAAGCAGTGTAATGTAGTTTATAAATTGTAATGCTCTAGCGAAAAGGTATACATTGGAAAATCTGTTCAGTTTTTGTGTAAAAGAGTTAACCAACACAAACTAGATGGAAAAAATAAAATCGAGAAAACTGGATTGGGACAACATGCAATAAAAATTGAACATAAAATTAATTTCAATGATGTTAAGATTCTACGTAAAGAAAAGAATGATGTCAAGCTGATCGAACTAGAAAATATATATATAAATTTAGAAGACAATGATACAAAAATAAAATTTGAAAACAATATAAAAAACCTTTTAAAAATGTATAAATGACGATAATAAAACAATTTTAAAATAGGTAAATTAAATATGAAAAATAATAGTTTTATAAAAAATAATAGTAATTAACTTGGAAAAAAGCATCTTCGGTGAGGTCACAACAGAACGACAATACTTTAAGTTTTTGCCGAGTTTTCGATAATTATATCATCATTATCAGGGCCTATTTATTATATATTTTCTATTATTGTGTATATTATACATTTTCCTATAATAAATGATGACGATATAATCCGTTGTGACCCCAGAAGATCCTTTTTTCCAAGTTGTTCAACAGCAGGTCGATCCATCATCTCATCTTTGACAATAATTAACTTAATAATGTAATTGGTTAAAAAAATTTGTAAATGTATATATATAAAAGTAATTAAGGTAAAATTTGGTACAATAAAAGAACATACATTAACTGGAAACAATTGGAATTGATAGAATACGTCCTAACTCAAATAATGAGGGTAACCGGTGTAATGGTATAAAACATAAGAACCTTCAAGTTTATGCGGTTCTAAAATTGAAACCAGGTAGGTGCCTGTTTAAGCATATTAACCATGTAACTACATTTTATTTAAAATTATATGGAAAAAATTGTTCGTAAAATGTAACTTTGTTAATTTTACTATATAGACTGAAGAGGAGATGCCGGTGCCCTCAAAATCGATATTTATAAAATAAAAGAATATTTTGAAATGGTTGTAAGTTCCTGAAAAAAAACACTTAAAAAGATCTTAAAACAAGCGAACAACCAAGAAGAAAGAAGAGAAGAATAAAACTTTTACCAAAAAGTAGGCTGAGATGAAGAGTTGGTGTCCGAGAGGATTGAAGTCACGATAGCACTAGTGGTTACAGCAGTGGCGTATTTAGCCGAAGGTCGTGGGTTCGAATCCCGCTAGTGACACTGATTTTTTTTTATCTCAACCAAGACTTTACATAAAAAGAATAATTAATTGAAAGAAGTAAGGAGGTCAATTGACCACTAAATCGTAAGTGCATTGTTGTTATGTTGATCTCTATTATTAGTAGTAGTGCCTTTTAACGCAGTTGTAATCATGAGCTCTTCAGAGGAGGATATTAGTTCTGGAATAACTTTTCAAATAATTATTCCATGAACATGGTTTCTGTTCAATTATTTTGTCAATATAAATATGTTGAGCCGTCATTATTCACTGACGAGTAGCGCCGATCTATCGCCTGTAGCGATTGACAGTCTGTGTCGCCCCGACCGATACGCCGCCGATAATTATCGGTGTTGCATCGCAATCGCGCCGGTGTGCGTTGGTTACGGTTCCTATGGATACGAATTCTGACGAAATTTTGTTCTGACGAGTACTCCGAAATCCTCGTCAGAACTAGGTTGTTAATGTGCGCGTTTTCTGATATTACGTTTCCGCCTCCGAGCAAAATGGGCGAACTTAATGAAATTTATTTTCTTGAAAGTCTGTTGATTAAGCGATTGTTGATAGAAGGTGGGAAAACAGTTAACCACTTATTTTCCACAAAAGGCGAGAAGGGAGAGTTTCAATTGACCACTAAAACATAAATGGATTAATTTAAACTCATTTATGTTTATTAATCCTAGGCTCTGAAGATGATCTCAATGAAGATCGAAACGTTGGCACGATAAATAAAATTTTTTGTAAACCAAAATTACACTAGACTACATCTCATATCTCTAAATAATAATTAACTAACGGTCAGTAAATACAACACATTTATTGTTTTTTTTTGTATGCATCATTCTCATTCACATAGGCTTTATTTACGTTGGTTGCATGTCTGTAAATGACATTTGTTTTAAGGCTTAACTCAATACTGTTCCAAGAAGTAAATTTGCAGTCACGGTATTAAAAGGGAACCAGGAACGGGTGCAGTAACATTAACTGTTATTGCACTATTACATTTGTGCCTTAGCGGTAATTTAGTCGTCTCCGAAAGCCATTAAATTTTCCAATTAGGCTTCGCAAAAGTTATTTGCAAGTGATTTTTGCCGCCCCCTCCCCGAACTCCGTCGGTCCTTTCTCTTTTCTTTCCCTCCGGACGTGGGAAGTCGGACTGAATCACAATATTTAACTTTATGAAGTTGTAAAAATTGTCATCCCCGCGGTGCCGGGGATCGGAGGCCGATTTATCCCCTGGCCCACGATCCGGACGATTATGATGCCAGTTGGCAGAGGCGGGTAATAACGTCCGGAATTATTGGCCGTGGAACGCTGTCGGACGTGCTATATGATACCTTTTTTTCAACAGACGAAGGGATAAATTCTCATATTAGCGAATCCGCGGTTGAAAAGGACGTCGAATAGAATAGCAGTTTTATGCCGGCTACGTTGACAACCCGGTTATGAATTAATGGACGGAGGTGTGGCGAAGCCGTGCGGACACTCGTCATTAACCCCGCGGGCAAACGTTTCCGTCCCGGACCGAATCGTATATTCAATTAACGACGGGGTGCTCCCGACGGCGATAAGCCCCGTCTTGTGACATAGGCAAAATATTTAACAGTTTCCCTTTCTCCCCCTTCTCCTTATCGGATGATGATTACCTCCAACCAGGCTGTTCTTACATGCAAAAAGGCGTTCAATACGAGCGATTAACTCGTCAAAAATACGAGCCCTTGTATAATAAAAGTACGGCTTGACAAAAATGTACCACCTCGACATACAACTGTGCGCTTTTTATTGCAATGAATCGCGATCCGGCTAACAAGCATCGACAAAAATAGCAAAATTACTCGCACCCATTTTTATTCGATTTAATCTATCGCTTTGCTTGTACGCGTTGTTTATTTAGAAATAAACAACAATCATAAAATTACTCCATTTATGTTTAGTGGTTTAATTGACAGATTTATTTTTATGCATGGCAATGCAAGGCCCCATCATTGGTGACTATTTGAAACTGTCTTAAATTCTATGTTTCGTGTACCAAGCATGTAGTCCAGACTTAAACTGGTATGGTGTGGTATGGTGATAAGGAAGCGGGGTTTGCACTCCCCAGGCACTGCAGCCCTCTGGGCCATATTGGATGGTGTGGTATGGCAATGAGGATATTAGGATGTGCTCACCAGGCAATGCAGCCTTCTGAAGATGAATCAGGGCATTGACTGTCGCCGCTACTATCTAGGCATTCCCTAGATTTTTACGTATGTTAGGTTAAATCTCCATTGAGCTGTTGCTTCGCATTCGAAGATGATAAGGGTGGCTGTTTCCTCCTCCTCATGCATCATCTGCAGATGGGATCATCGTTGTGTATGCCCGTGTTGTGTACATATTTTCTCAGATGCCAGGAGTAGATAGGAAGATACAATTGTTTATTGATGAACTGGACTTTCTAAGCATTTTCAGCCTCAAGCTGTCTTAAACTGCCGTTTTCTATCATCCAAAGATGGTCTAGTTTTGATGCTACTATCGATAACCTTATCAGGCTTCTTGAAAACGTTTTCATATTTTCTGCTTGTGTAAATTGGTTGGTATGGTATGGTATGCTAATAAGGATTCTAGAATGTGCTTACCAGGCACTGCAGCCTTCTAGCTTATTTTACCTTCCTAGTTCCTTAGTTCAGTGCAATAGAATCTATCCTTTTCCTTAGAAGTATCAGGTCATTGACTGTCGCTGCTACAATTTCATTCCCTAAGTTTTTTAAGTGCGTTCTCCATTGAGCTGTTTCTTCGCATTCGAAGAAGATATAGGTGGCTGTTTCCTAGTCCTCATTACATAATCGGCAGATGGGATCATCGTTGTATATGCCCATGATATGGAGATGTTTTCTCAGTTGGCAGTAACTGGTTAGTAGTCCTATCACTCCTCTGAGTTTAGCCCTCTCCAATTGCATCACTGATTTGTGACACCACCACCAGTCTTGGTGAGGGTTGTTTCATCACGAGTTTACTATGTCTAGCACCGCTAGAGTTTATTCACTTCTTCTTTTGTTTGGATCCATTCTGCGATGGAGGATTTTATATTTGTTTTTGTTATCTTAAGTATAGGTTCGGGGCCTATGTATGGTATTGCCGATCCTCCTCTAGTCAGTCCGTCTGCTTTCTCGTTACCAAAATTCCTCTGTGTCCTGGCACTCAAGATATCATCAGATTGTTGTGTTTTCCCAGGTTTTGGAGATTTTGGATGCATTCACTGACTAATTTTGATGTAATTCTTTTTCATGCTACTGCTTGGCTATCAAATCTTATGAGGATTTATAACCTGTGTATGTTAAGCATGTTACTTGGAAACAATATTCTAACAGAACTAGAGCTTTTCGAAAAAAATAATAAACAAATTAATTATTGATGAAAACGTTCACGTCCTTCGGCTGGTGGGTTCGAATCCCGGTCGTGACGCTAACTTTTTCATTTTGACCAAGACCTTACATAAAAAGAATCATTAGTTGAAATGAGTAATATGGTTAATTAGAGCACTAAACACAGTGGATATAATAAACAAAGATTGTCGTTGATGGCAGTTGGCCAAACAGCATCCTTGGGCAAAGAGCGAGGAGGGACGGACCAAAGGTTATTATCGACCGGTATAAACTTAGTTTAAACGTATGCAATTCTTGAAAACTACATTCTCCAATAAAAAGGTGTGACAAACACTCTCTGTACAATGTAAATATCCTTTATTTACATTGGCGAGTGAGAAAATGAAAATCCGTCCCAGCGGGATATCGTGAAATCGCGATCCGAGGAGACTGGTTCCTCCGGGGCTTTTGTCACATCCCAGATAGAAATCTCATTTAGCGTGTGACCCTGGGACCGGCTCTGACCCGGGAACATCTCGAGGGTCAGCCGGGATGAGGCGCATAATCGTTGTACGAGTGGGCGTGAACGGCCGGTTTATCTGATCCCGGGGCCGTTTTCATTGAGAGAGGGCGTCGTTTCCTATCGTGGCCGGTTCCGGAAAAATGCGGAAACGTTTTTCCACCCTCGTGTTCAGGGCGGAAACCGTTTGTCACCGAGCCGAGGTGTGAAAAGGTACGCGTGATCGGAACCCGGCACCTCGTTTTGATCGCGGGTTCGCGTGAACGGAAAACCGGTCATTATCCAATCTTTCGTCGTTACTCGCCGGGACTCGAGCTCGTGTGAACTTTTGTAACCGGGATCTTTTTTTTTAAGAGGGGCCTTACCTCGGACATTTGGGACTCGTCGCATCCGTGCCGAAACCATATTGCACGAAATGAGAAAATACAGGGCCATGGAACATAATACCAGAGAAACTCAGCGCCATCATAAGCCCAAAACAGACTGTCAAGAATTGCGCTAGGAGAGACTTGAAAAAATAAGAAAAAATTTAATTTGTAGTAATTTTAGTCAAACTTCATAAGATTTATTAAAAATTTTGAGTTAATATACATATCCAGCATTCTCACAAAAATTGAATAAAAACTGCTCCAGTTTTCCAGGCGGCTTTTCAATGTTTTTTTAATCTCAAAGTTCTCTAAGTGTATCGTTTTTGTTTTCCTTGTGATATTTAGTTTTGCATATTACTTTGCATATTCTTCTTCCGTATA
Organism: Cimex lectularius; assembly: GCF_000648675.2. Lineage (NCBI taxonomy): Eukaryota > Metazoa > Arthropoda > Insecta > Hemiptera > Cimicidae > Cimex > Cimex lectularius. The sequence continues at coordinate 1,059,322 of NW_019392781.1, forward strand.
TGGTTCCCGGGGCGTTGTAGTCCGACCGGGTTGACATTGTTTGGTAATGCGAGACGGCCATTTCTGGTGACGGTCGCCGTGTCAATCTTAATCCATTTTTTTCTTCGACCCTTTGTCACGATGACAATCTTCGTATGACGATAGGATCTGGGGTCATTTTTCAGAAATGATGGATTCGCGATGGTGAACGGTGGGCCGTCAAACAGTACAAAGGCGGCAAAAAAATCTATTTCTTACAAACTGAAATTTTGATAAGCCAATTCATTTTTTTTGTATCTGAGCAAGACAATAAGGCTGTAATAATGGTTTTATGGTTAAAAATTGATCAAATCCAGTAATCACTGCTGAAAATCATAAATTTTGCAAGATACAGAACTATTTCTGAAATACCACCGAGCGGTTCATTATGAAAACTCGTTCACCCTAATTTCCTTTTATGTACACACCAAAGTATGAGATAAAGACACAAATTTAACGTAGAGATAGATTCATGTGAGTTAGATGAGGTAAAAAAAAGTTGAGGAATATTTGGTTTTTTCTACTAGAACTACTAAACCTAGGGAATGTCAGAACTAGAATAAGCTAGGGACTGCAGACCGCGGAGTCTTAGTAATTAGTAGAAACAAGCCTGTGTAGACATTGCCAGGAAAAAGAAGCAACGGATCTTGGCCTATGTTGGTGCAAAGGATCCTTGAAGTGCTGATAGAGCGAAAGTCAGACCTGAAGGAATTTTAGAATCTAGTACAAAAATAAGAGGGTTTGTTATTCCTAATAACTTAAAATAAAATCCTGCAGGTCATGAACCAGGATGGTGGACGGTGGCATGGGAATAGCTTTAAGCGGGGAACACACCCGATGCAACGCTATGCGACGCTACCCGACGCAAATCCAAATTCCAATTTTCCATGAGGTTGTATAACCTCCGTGCACATCTGCCCGATGCCTCGCAACGCTACCCTACTCTACGCTATGCGATCCCCACTGTGCAGATTTTTGTCGGGTAGCATCGAGTACAGTCGAAGACAAAAGAACCGGTCACTGATATTTTTATTTCAAACTATATGTATTGTTATCGTTATATTTGATAGGAAAGAATGTAAAAACGTCAAATTTGGCCAAATGTGATTGATTAAACTGCCTAGCGAAACAAGGTGGTTCCAAAACAAAGTGATAGTATTTATAACACTGTCGGTAATATTTCTTCCTAACCATAATAATTAAATAATTTTTACAAAAACTTCTAAATTTTTGATCTCGTTAAATTTCGTTTACGATGAAATAAGAACGTTGTAATCAATTCTTTTCAGTGTCACAAGCCGGAGTCGAACCCACGACCTTCGGCTAAATACGCCGAAAAATGACAAAAAGGAGGGAAAATTCGAAAGGTGGGTTGAGGTGAAAAATTAGTGTCCGAGTGGGTCGAAGTTACGATACTCAAGTGGTAGAGCAGCGGCGTATCTAGCTAAAGGTCGTGGACCAAAACCTTAATTAATTGAAAAGAATTTAATTGGTGAAGCAGACCACGAAACCTAATAAATGTTGTAATTAATATAACGACAAAATTACATATACATAGTTTGAAATAAACTACAAAAAATATGAGTGTCCTGTTCTGACGCTACTCGACGATAACGGTGTAATTTTATGAGCACAACCATGTTATAAATTGTTTGGTAAACTTAATTGTTTTAAATAAAGTTATTCCGGTGTTTTGATAAATTTTCTTCCTAACCATCGTAATTAAATAATTCTTATAAAAACTCATTTATTTTTGATCTCTTTTAATATGATTTACATTAAAATAAGAATGTTGCAATTAATAAAACGACAAAATTACAATTTAATATTCGAAATAAACTTTTAAAAATATGAGTGTCCGGTCCTGACGCTACTCGACGAAAATGGTGTAATATTATGGGCAAAACCATGTAATAAATTTGTCGTTAAATTTTATGACGAAAACCATGTAATAAATTGTTAGTTAAATTTTATGAGCAAATCCATGAAATAAATGGTTAGTTAAATTTTATGAGCAAATCCATGAAATAAATTGTTAGTTAAATTTTATAAGCAAATCCATTAAATAAATTGTTAATTAAATTTTATGAGCAAATCCATTAAAAAATTGTTAATGAGATTTTATGAGCAAATCCATGAAATAAATTGTTAGTTATATTTGATTAACAAAATCGTGTAATAAATTTTAGTTAAATTTTTGAGCAAATCCATGAAATAAATTGTTAGTTAAATTTTATGAGTAAATCCATGAAATAAATTATTAGTTAAATTTTAATAGCAAAATCGTGTAATAAATTTTAGTTAAATTTTTTGAGCAAATCCATGTAATAAATTGTTCGTTAAATTCATTCCATCAATAAACTGTATTCCGGTGTTTTGATCAATTTTCTGCCTAATCATTAAAATTAATTTTCTTAAATAAAAACTAATGAACTTTTGATCGCGCTTAATTTGGTTTATATTAAAGTAAGTATATTGTAATTACTATAATAACAATAATACGTATAGTTTGAAATAAAAATATGAGCAAAACCATGTAATAAATTGTTTGTTAAATTTTATGAACAAAACCATGTAATTTTTATGAGTAAAACCATGAAATAAATTGTTAGTTAAATTTTATGAGCAAAACCATGAAATAAATTGTTAGTTAAATTTTATGAGCAAAACCATGAAATAAATTGTTAGTTAAATTTTATGAGCAAAACCGTGTAATAAATTTTATGAGCAAAACCATGAAATAAATTGTTAGTTAAATTCATTCTATCAATAAATAGTATTCCGGTGTTTTGACAAATTTTCTGCCAAACTATGAAAATTAATTTACATTAGACAGTGCGGATCGCATAGCAGAGAGTAGGGTAGCGTTGCGTGGCATAGGGTAAATGTGAACGGGGGTAAAATAATCTTATGGAAAATTTGACTTTGGGTTTGCGTCTGGTAGCGTCGCATAGCTTGCATCGGGTGTGTTCCCCGCTTTAGATATTGATGGAGATAGCACAATATTGGTTGTAAAGCAGTCGAATCCTAGTAGCCTAAACTTTAACTTACCTAGTGGATCAATACGTAAAAGACACCAACTTACAACTTACCTGTAGCGAAACTGTGTCTGTTAACTGAACATTTATTCTTGGTAGGAAGGAAAGTAGAAACGTCAAATTTGGCCAAATGTGATCGTACTTATAACGCTTTTGGTTATATTTTTGTAAATTTGGCAACGTCCAAAAGAGACTGCGTCCCATTCCGACTTTACATCTGTCACCCACGGCCCGGTGTCCATTTTCATCCGGATAAAAAATCGCTCTCGAACTCGTCGAGGGCAGTTTTTCAGCATTTGTTTAAAAAATTGTCTCCCGGAGAGAGCCGTCAAGATGTGTGGTCGACGAGATGACTATCTGACACGGTCTCCCGCCTCCCGGACAAATTGCTGAGATCTTCATAAGGCTCAATGTTAATCCCGTCTTCTTAAAGCAATCCCGGTCGTGTCATATGCGGTGACACACGATTTCTCATCTCGGGAGGACCTCGGAGATTACAAATTGAGTCTTCGCCCTCCGTGGAATTACTCGCCAACGGGCGATCTGTCGTCGGAGTCCCGGACGGGAGGCTGGATTTCTCTCGACGACGAGTCGTGAATAGAAAAATAAACGATCCCATAGATAGTAGTGGTTTTCAACGAAACTCTTCACTCTCTCCTGAATAAGTCTTTCCTTTCGCAATTCAAGAAATATAAACGTATTATAGGTCTCTCCAACAATACAGTTTTTTTAATGAAAATTAATTTATTGAAGTCGTGAGAGGGGTCAAGAATGAATTAGTTTAGAAAAACACCTTTTTCATTTTTTTCCCGACGTTTCGACCTTTATTCCGGTCATCTTCAGGTCCTGCGTAAATTACAGAACGTATGCTCGTTGGAAAAAATCCAATTTAAGGCGAAAATATAAATTTTGAATCACGTATTTCATACTCACATAAAATGTGCTGCTGTTCATGTGTTGTCATAATGTTTCGTGTGAAATTGTTGGGAATTGCGACAGTTTGGGAGACGCTGTCAATTTGGGAAATTTTCTTCAATCATAGGAGGTTTTATTTAACTAAAAGAGTCGAGAATGGAGATTTTATGGACTGGATTTGCGAGTCGGCATTCAAATTGGAAAAGAAGTTAATTATTAAGGACCATAACAAAGGAAAGAAATAAATAAAATTAAGTTTAATAGGTTATTTGCTTTATCATATTGGCGTAATTGTGACTGAGTTTGCATGAATCTGTTCTGTAATTAATGCTGCGTGTGTCTCTGTTAATGTAAACAATCTGTAGAAAGTTGCGTTTGTATTGCTTTCTTCCGTGTTTAGTATTTGTATTTTGTCGAAATAAACATAACTAATTCGCATAACTATAACTAATTATAATTCGCATCCATAGAAACCGTTGTATAAACCAGCGCACACCGGCGCGATTGCAACGCAACGCCGATAATTATCGGCGGTGTATCGGTCGGGCGACACAGACTGGCAATCGCTCCAGGCGATAGATCGGCGCGACTCGCCAGCGAATCAAATCGGCTCAACAGAAATTATTTCTATTGACAAAATAATTAATTGAATAAATAATTAAAAGAAACCATGTTCATGGAATAATTATTTGAAAATTTATTCCAGAACTAATTTAACAAACGCATGGAAGAAAAAGACAAAATGAAAAATATATTTTTAACATTATACACGTGAACCCAATATTTTTTATTTTTTATTTATTATGATTTAATTATCAGTAAACAATAACGACAACCTCGGAAGAGTTCATGATTACAACTGCGTTCAAAGGCAGATCAACATAACACAATGCATTTATGTTTTAGTGGTCAAATAACCAAGTTACTTCTTTCAATTAATTATTCTTTTTATGTAAGGTCTTGGTTGAGTTAAAAAAGTCAGCGTCACGAGCGGGGATTCGAACCGACGGCCTTCGGCTAATACGCCACTGTTCTACCACTTGAGCTATTATGACTTCGATACAAAAGGAGGGAAAATTCAAAGGGTTGTAGGTTGAGATGGGGAGTTGGTCTCTGAGTGGATCGAACTCGGTATGGCTCAAGTGGTTAGAGCAGCGGCGTATTGAGCCAAAGGTCGTGGGTTCGAATCCCCGCTCGTGAGTCTGACGTTTTTAACTCAACCAAGACCTTACATAAAAAGAATAATTAATTGAAAGAAGTAACTCAACGAGACACTAACTATTTCATTTCAACCAAAACCTTACATAAAAATTTTCATTAATTGAAAGAAGTAATTTGTACGATCAGACCACCAAATAAATGAAGTTAAAAATTACATCGGATTTGTAAGCTGCTCGTGTTGGGTCTTTGGCTTTGGAAAAGTGAAGCTATTTTAATGTGTTTTGAAGAAAGAAATTTACTTAATTTATGTGACAATGTGAGGACGAACGGAATGGACATTTATATTGGTTAATCTTTGTATGATTGTTTTGATGATGTGGAGGATATTGTTTTGTGTAGTGCTGGGTTTTAATTGTTTATTGTTCCGTTGGTTATGTTTTTAGGGTTGTTGTGTTATGTAAGATTTGTTTGTATGTTTGAATATTTTTTAGGTGAATGGATTCTTGACTTAGAGATATGATTGTAATAATCCTTTAACCGTGTTTGATATTGTGTATAGGGTGTGGTGTAATGTATAGTATGTATAATTGAGGTAGCGATCAGTGTTCATTGGTTTTTGGTACTAATTTGTACGACTTCGGCAAATTTTGAAACAACAGGTCTCTAATTACTAAGTTTAGTCTGTGACAAATGAACTTTGCATACCGTTATCCTGAAATCTATTCCCATTGAATCGAAGACTTATTCTAAATCCATTATGGATTTATATTTTTGTAATTTGGTGTGTCGATAGTCATCGAACATTTTTCGCTCTTCTGTTAATCCCTGATAAAAAAAGGTAGTTTTGCTTTTGCCCAAACGGTCTGACAGGGCATCCTAAACTATAACTATTAACTTGGATCCAACCAAACTGAAAGTTACTAACATAACGTCAACAATGGATCACCGTGGAAGATCATGTTTTAACGTCTAGGATAAAAATCTGACAGGTCGTCAGGAAGAAAAGGGAAAATGTCAAAGCGGTTTAGTAATTATTCATTTGAACCTTAAGCCTCAGGGTACAAAATCAATTACTCCAATAAGTCCACGGATGCTCAAGCCAAATAAGGAGCGAATACCGATGGGAATGACGCGCCCAGACTGGAGTTATGCTCCTCCATGAAAATATCCAGCCAGGACGAGGATTGAGTGATGGCCCTGGTCCGATTTATGCTCTTTGACTGTCCAAAGGGAATTCAATTTGTCGACCGTGAAAGATATATCACCAGGTCTCATGCGATGCGACAAGTCTGCATCATATGCTATGTCATACTTGACGACGTCAAAAACTTTTTATTTAAAAAGGCACTAAGTACAAAAGAAGACATAAAATAAAGAGTTTATATTGCTCAAAATCCTCCAAAAATTTTTTCTATTTTTTTAAATAATTATCTATCATCAAACCTTCAATTTTTACGTCTGCTTGGGAAAAACGAAAAATGTTTTTTCAGAACAAAAATCGAATTTCGAAAACTAGATAGTTTTATTCTAAAGCGTCGTTCCTCGAATGAATTCTTACCGGATCCATAAGTTCATTCTTTTTGTTCATCTTTCCTACCTGGTTTCAGCAACAGATCGATTCTAAAATACATCAGTTAACATTTAACTGCTATGCGCACAAAATATTTTCATAAATATTCCAATGTATATATGAGTGGCTACATGTACCAGTAAGTGAGAGAGCGTTGCAAAGGACGATACGAAGCAAAACTGAGAAAATACAAAGTAATAGATTGTATACATAATAAATATACACACGAAAAAGACTCTGAAAGAACATACGACATAAAACAATAACAGAATGATAAAATGATACGCATGCTTAAAACTTATACTATTTATGAAAAAATGACACTAACAGTGATAATATTGTAAGCGATGGATTAATACATTAGATGAGAGAAAAAACGATATAAGTCATAAAACTGGATACAGTGGAGAGTGTGCATATGTTGAAAGATAAATGGATTGATCACTTTATTTAATTAATCACTCAAACTCAGATCTTTTGGACCGTAATACCACTTAACATAAAGGGAGACACAGAAAGGATAGACAGATATAGTAAAAGACAGGCTAAAGACAGTCAAACACATCGAGAAAGATGAGATAGTATGAAATAGAGAAATCTGAGAGAGATACAGATAGGTAGATAAATAGATAGGTAGGTAGATAGGATATATGTATAGATAGATAGATAGATAAATAGAGAGAGAGAGAGAGAGAGAGAGAGAGACAGACAGACAGACAGACAGACAGACAGATAGACAGACAGAGGGCCATTATGGGGGAGACTGGAATTATATGTGACTCTAGAATTGGATTGAAAATTTGATACGAGAAGAAAAGGGAGTTGTTGGGAAATAAATACAAAACGATAGATAAAAAAGAATAAATGAAAAAGGAGAGGCAAAGAAAAAGGTAGTTACAGAAACACACACACAGAGCGAGTGCGAGAGAGAGAGAGAAAGAGAGAGAAAGAGAGAGAGAGAGAGAGAGAGAGAGAGAGAGAGAGAGAGTGAGAGTCAGATAGACAGAAATATAGAGACACAAACTAACAGAAATATTGGGATAGATCTTGAAACGTACATACAAACGTAAAAGAGAGCTACACAGTTAGAACCAGGCATAGAAGAAGACAGTCAATCAAACAGAGAAAGAAAAATTGGGAGATAGGTAGATTAAAAGATTGAATGAAATGTTTCATCTAAAAGATTTCGCAAATTTAGGTAGCGACGATCTCACACAATCGACAATCAAGAAAAATATAAAAGAAACAGGGTGAAAAAGAGAGAGGGAGAGATAGATAAATAGATAAAGAGATAGATCGATAGGATAAATAGATAGAGAGATAAATAGTGGTAGAAAGATAAAGGGTGAGACAGCGAGACAGGAACAGAAGGAGAGAGAGAGAGAGAGAGAGAGAGAGAGAGAGAGAGAGAGAGAGAGAGANTAGATGGGATAAATAGATAGAGAGATATATAGAAGTAGAAAGATAAAGTTGAGACATCGAGACAGACAGAAAGAGAAGAAGAAGAGAGAGAGAGAGAGAGAGAGAGAGAGAGAGAGAGAGAGAGAGAGAAAGGCAAAACAAACGAGAAGGAGGAAAGAAGAAAAAACAGATATTATTTTTAAAAAGTGAAGGAAACTCCTAAAGATCAGTATATGAAAAAATGTACAAAAAGACGAAACGCAGTCTGGAGAAATGAAACGACTAAGTATTAAATATCACGTAAATACCCAATATAAAAGAAAGTTTAGGTACAGATTAAAATAGTTGATGGTTTTTATGGTTGGATGCAATTATCTGTTTGTTTTATTCGAATTTAATAAACCCGTGACGATTTCTGTCTTTGCAATTTGAAGCACTCCGACCACTAACAAATCCACACCCCATTCATGATTTGACAGTCGCCGGGCTTTATTGAATAATGCTTTTCCACAGGGGAGGGGGACTTGCTTGAGTTTTACACGGCTTCCCTGTCGGGGACTTATTCGAGTTATAAGGCCAAACAGCCATTAACGCCTGTTCCTTTTCCCACTATCTCATGATTTAATGGCACCGGACGAGGATCCGACTACACTTAGATAAAAACGCTACCACTGACCGGAACCGAAAGAGTGAAACAGAGCAGATTATACACAGCATGTATGTTTTATACGTCGTCTGAACTACTTGTAAGTTTGTCTTTGAATTAATTTCTTGTTTATATTTGTGTGCATTTGCGTGCGATCAGTATTCCGGGGCGTAGCGAACCGGCTAGGGCACGCAAGTCTTGTCGGTTTGCCTATCCAAAGGCGCTACTACTCTCCATATAAAATATATAAATACATTCATTATTCTAACAATTTAAACATGAATAATTTTTCCTTATTCTGTCTGTTTTTTTATATTAACCCCCACTGATTCTTTTTAAAATCCTTTAATGTTAATTTATTAATAACAGTAAAAAGGTTTAGATTTATGACCTCCTGTGAAGGAAAATGTCACCGTGGTAAATGGAATAGTTAAAATGTAAGATAATGAATAGTCCATTTGAGCTTAACACGGCTATAAATCTCCGTGGGTTGTCAACGAAAAGGAAGGTGACGAACGTCAAGGGCCACGGATGGGAGATTTATGCCAATTGTGATTGATTTACATCTCGATGGAGTTTTAATTGAGCAACTTAAAAAAATCGACAACAAAAGAATGCAGTTAATATACTAGACGAGATGAAATATTGAATGCACAGCACCAACTGGAAATCGCCCTCCATAAAAAATAATAAAACTAACCTGTTCAAAAAATGGGAAAATTAAACCAAATTACATGTTTTACGTTATTTAAGAACATCAATCTTTAAATTATAAAAATACCTCCTCATTAAAAAAATCATCAATCAATCTGCCTATAAAATACATTTTAAATGAATCAATCGACAACAACTTTTCCATTATACGTTTATCAATGCTTTTTAACGAGTCAATTATTACATTAAATTTGCCATTTTATATGAAAAAAATTTAACTAATTTTTTTCAGACACAAAAATCTCAATGAATGATCCATAAATTTATTTATGTACGCATTTATTTGTCAATTATAAATTAAGATTACTAAAAAAATTACAACAAAACATGAACGGTTTCATTCAGAATTAAAACAATATCAACAAATCAAAATATATCAATCAATTGATAAATCAATTAATTTAGTTTCCCCACAATACATTTATCAACATTTTTTTAAAGTTTGAAGTATCAGTGTTCACAACCTCCAAGTGAAAATGGCAAAATATGTATCTATCTAAGTCTAATTTATTAAATATCAGTCTATCTTCCTGGTATGTATAATCTATCAAACTATACACCTCTTACGTTGGTATAGGCAGGTATAGAGTTTGATAGGTATAGCTGTTTATCTATATATCAAATCATTTTTCATCCTAACTACCAACCCATTTAGGTCTAGTGGACTAATTGACCTTAATAATTATTTCAATTAATTATTCTTATTGTGTGGTTTTGGTCGAGTTGAAAAAGTAAGTGCCACGAGCGGGATTCGAACTCATGAGCTTCGGCTCAATGCGCCGCTCCTCTAACCAATTGAGCTATTGTGTCACGAGAAGCGGCGCATTGTGCCGAAGGTCCTGGGTTCGTATCCCTCTCGTGACACTTACTTTTTCATCTCAATCAAGGCCTTACATAAAAACAACAATTAATTGAACTAACTACCAACATTTCTGTATACAATATCTTTCGAAATACTTAAATGTTATCTACATATTTGTCTTTCTATTTATTTATCTATGCGCTTTTTTCCATTTTTTTATCGACCTAGCTATCTTCCTACCTATGTCTACATACATCTGTCTATTTATTTATCTATTTATTCATCTGTCTATTTATCTATCCGTTTGTCTATCTATTACTTGTTTATCTCTTCCATCGGTTTATATATCTCTGTATCAGTCTATACATCCTATACATCTATCTATCCATCTATCTGTCTATTTATATTCACCTATCTGACTATATGTCTTTTAATCTATATATATATATATATATATATATATAGATATACATACATACCTAGTTAGATAGATAGACAGAATTATTTGTCTATCTATCTATTTCTCTCTATCTGTCTGTCTGTCTGTCTGTCTGTCTGTCTGTCTGTCTCTCTCTCTCTCTCTCTCTCTCTCTCTCTCTCTCTCTCTATTTATTTATCTATCTATCTAGAAAATTAAGATTTAAAGAGAGAGGTGGAAGATAGATAGATAGATGGATAGATGGATAGATGGATAGATAGATAGATGGATAGATAGATAGATAGATAGATACAGAGAGAAAGAGAGAGAGAGAGAGAGAGAGAGAGAGAGAGAGAGAGAGAGAGAGAGAGNAGAAATTGAAAGAGAAAAACGAGAGAAAGAGCAAGTTTGAGAGTGAAATAGACAGAGAAAGATAAAGTGTGAGAGGGTGAGAGGGAGAGATAAAAGTAGATATATACACAGAGAGAGAGAGAGAGAGTGTGAGAAATAGAGTGAGAGATCAAGGTAGGCCACACACATCCTGAGAGAAAAACAATGTTAGAGAGAGAAAGAGGGGGAGAGAGAGAGAGAGTGAGAGTGAGGGAGAAATAGATAGGTAGGTCTGTTTACCTATGTAACTATGTACTTGTCTTTTTATCTATCTGTGTATTTATTTATCTCAATATTTAACTAACTGCTTACCTTCCTGTCTATCTATTCACACAATTATCTATCAACATGTCTATTGTGCCATTAATTATCCATAATTATCTATCCATTCATCCATGTATCTATTTACATATAGGTTTAGACAGGAAGATAAGTAATTAGTTAAATATTGAGATAAATAGATACATATAAAGATAAACAGGCAAGTACATAGTTATATAGATAGACAGAACACCCTCTCTGTCTGTCTGTCTGTCTGTCTGTCTCTCTCTCTCTCTCTCTCTCTCTCTCTCTCTCTCTCTCTCTCTCTCTTTCTCACTCTTTTTCTCTCTCTCTCTATCTCTATCTATATCCTCTCAACTATCTGTCTATATATATATATATGTCTATCTTACAACTTACCTTCTATCTTCAACTTACCGTCCTTCTTACCTTACAAATCTTGCCTGAGTTTTAATCCGTTCTATCTTCAAATTGGTGCATCACTCAATCTTTAATTACACTATAAATTCATTTAAGGTATTATTATTTAAACATTGTCCTGAATATAACGAAATAAAAAAAAATCCGCTTGGGTTTAAAGACTATTTCTCGACCTGTCAACACAAATCTTTTTAAAATGATTTATATTTCGTCTTTCGCCTGGAAAATGTATATTCGGAACGATTTATTTTTATATTTTCATTCAAAATTCTTCAAATTTGATTATTCTAAGTTTAAGTTCAGCCAGGCGATTGGACAAATTGATTATGACAAAGTTTATTAATTGGAAAAAATGGTGTTAAAGTTTGAAGAAAATATTTTTTAGTCACTTTTACTCGAGGAAACTTAAGTTAATTAAGCATGAATTAATTTTGCATGTAATGGTTTGTTTTTGATGTTCCCCCTTTCGCAGAAGGAACGTTCAACTCTGGTCCCCTTCCTGGGCGACCCACGTGTAACACGATGTTACCGACTTGATGCATAATGTTGCACTCGGACGTACAAAGGGCACGGGCCCTAATAACTCAATGTTGGACATGATGCGTACGTCCAGGACGAGATTAATGCGCGCATTCTTGCACAAACCGAGCTTAAACCACTTTCAGCTTGTGCCTTGCGCCTTTTCAAAACACAGAGAATTCCTTTGATGTTTAAACTAGGAAATGCATACCTTATTTGGAGACATTCCGACTTGATTCTTAACGTTTTAATTTTCATTTTATTAAGTAATCTTTTCTTTTGTTGCTACGGTTTGTAACCATTCAGGATTTCAGGCCATCTTACAAAAATTATTATTCAAGGATGGCAAGTTTTTTAAAAAAATATTTATAGTTATTCGGAGATAGGGAGATGCGGTCTGGTGTGACGTCGGTTTTAGAAAAACATTTTCTTTATCGTGCCAACGTTTCGATCTTTATTGAGATCATCTTCAGGGCCTGCGATTTATAAACATTGTTTCTATTTTACAAATAAATGTAGGATGTGAAAAAATGAATTTATACAATGCTAGCAATTTTAGATTAAAAAATAATAATAATAAATAAATAAAATGAATTTATACAATGTTACAAAATTTTAGATTAAAAAAAATGATACAATGCTAGAAAATTTTAGATTAAAAAATTATACAATGCTAGAAAATTTTAGATTAAAAAATTATACAATGCTAGAAAACTTTAGATTAAAAAAATGAATTTATACAATGCTAGAAAATGTTAGATTAAAAAAATTATACAATGCTAGAAAATTTTAGATTAAAAAATTATATAATGCTAGAAAATTTTAGATTAAAAAAATTATACAATGCTAGAAAATTTTAGATTTAAAAAATTATACAATGCTAGAATATGTTAGATTAAAAAATGAATTTATACAATGCTAGAAAATTTTACATTAAAAAATTATGTAATGCTAGAAAATTGTAGATTAAAAAATTATACAATGCTAGAAAACATTAGATTAAAAAATGAATTTATACAATGCTAGAAAATTTTAGATTAAAAAAAATTATATAATTCTAGAAAACTTTAGATTAAAAAATGAATTTATACAACAACTGGAAAATTTTAGATAAAAATACATATATTTATACAATGCTAGAAAATTTTAGATTAAAAAAATTATACAATGCTAGAATATTTTAGATTTAAAAAATAAATTTATAAAATTCTAGAACATTTTAGATTACAAAAAATTAGAAAATAATGTTGCATATATTTATACAAAGCTCAAAAATTTTAGATTCAACCAAAGTATTTGTACACACTCAAAGTATTTGTTATCAAGTGAGAACAAATACGTTGGTTGAATCTAAAATTTTCTAGCATTGTATAAATATATGTATTTTTATCTAAAATTTTCCAGTTGTTGTATAAATTCATTTTTTAATCTGAAGTTTTCTAGCATTGTATAATTTTTTAAATCTAAAATTTTCTAGCATTGTATAAATTTTTTAATCTAAAACTTTCTAGCATTATATAATTTTTTTAATCTAAAATTTACTTGCATTGTATAATTTTTTTAAATCTAAAATTTTCTAGCATTGTATAAATTTTTTAATCTAAAACTTTCTAGCGTTATATAATTTTTTTAATCTAAAATTTTCTTGCATTGTATAATTTTTTAAATTTAAAATTTTCTAGTATTGGATAAATTTATTTTCTAATCTAAAATTTTCTAGCATTATATAAATTCATTTTTTCACATCCTACATGTATTTGTAAGCTGTAAACTGTAATGTTTATAAATCCCAGGCCCTGAAGATGATCTCAATAAAGGTCGAAACGTTTGTACTGTAAAGAAAATGTTTTTCTAAACCCTACGTCACACCAGACCGCATCTCACGATCTCCGAATAATCATTGACTAACGGTCACTCAACACCACACAAAATATTTATAATGTTTTTCGTTTGATTTTCGTGTCGATTGAATCTAATTGAACTTGTGTATGGGTTTGTAAACGGCAAGGCCGATAGTTTTCACTTTGATTGCCTATCCGCATGATCGATTCGCTCTTTCGTGATGCAACGGGTCCTTCTTTATTAATTGTTTGTCCTGAACGTCACACGGCCGAATTGTACACCATTTGTCACGTCGCGAACCGGTGACGGAACCGATTTTTAATTGGTATTTGACTTTGGGAAATGTTTCGATGACGGTGTGCAAACGAAATATTGGCCGGGTTGAACGCTTTCTACCTCACAGCAAAAAGGAACTTGATCGCTTTCGAAAAAAAAAATCTATCCCCCAAAAAAATTTATCAAATAAAAATAACTCAAAGATCTGCATTATGAGCCCAGACCAGCCAGATAAATGACTGGAAAGTCTGCTTCATTGAAGGATTGATCGATAGATTTTCCCAACTTCAAAACCTGTTATATTATCTAATAGCATCTCGATATTTGGGCAGTATTGACGGATTCCAAAAATTAAATTTATAAGTAGAAATTTACAGCGATTAGAAATCGTTTGATTGATTGAGTTTTTGTCCTATATAAGGACTATTTGTCACACAAAATCAATAAATTTTAAATTTCTCAAGTAAAAGTGACTGTATTCAGTAGGTTTTTCTTTCTCTTTATTATTCACTCAAAAAATAATGAAAAAATAAAATAAATACTTTAATGATCTATAAAAACAAAGTACGTATTAAACGAAACAGTCTCAATCTCCGAGATCATTGTTTTTCCCAGTGTTGCCCCAACAAAGAACAACCATCAGTTTTATTTTACATCATTAATAAATTTTTATATGTAAGGTTTTGGTTGAGTTGAAAAATTAGTGGCACGAGCCGGATTCGAACTCACGACCTTCGGAATACGCCGCTGCTCTAATCGTGACTTTAATCCTCTCGGACACCAACTCCACATCTCTACACACTACCGTTCGAATCTTCCGTCTTTTTCCCGTATTTTCATCTCAACCATAAACCTTAGATAAAAAAGAATAATTAATTCATATGGTCAATTATGACCAATAAACAAATAAGTCATTAAAAAAGTTCATTGAGAGAGAAAGAGCGAGAGAGAGAGAGAGAGAGAGAGAGAGAGAGAGAGAGAGAGAGGGAGGGAGAGAGAGAGAGAGAGAGTATGAAGGCGGGAGAGTGAGAAAATGGGACGGAATTTATAGATAGATAACACAGTTCAGAAAATTGAAAATAAAAATTATTTAATAAAATAAATGAACATACATTGATAGAAATTATACATGGTACAAAATTACAGAATAGAACAAAAGTAACCAAATATAAAAACAAATTCCAAGTATCTTCAACGCAGCATACGATGTACGTACTCAACTAAACAATGACCTTCTGGAATCAGTGTTGCCCCCAGTGTTGTCAAAAACAGGGAGTGAAGGAAAAATTCGTGTTATTTATTTAATTTATTTACAGGAACTTCGCACAATTATACATTTTGTACTTTTAATCATTACATTAACCATTTACTAATTTGTACAATCTAGATAAATTCATCAGTTTTCATGTGACAGCAGACAAAAAGTAGAAAAATGCGCATAATGTAATTATAATTCAATCGTTATAATATGCTGTTTAAAATAACTAACTATAACTTGATACAAAAGAAAAACTTCATTATTAATTTCAGATTCAAACTCTAATTCAATTAACAAATAAAAACTATTTTAATAAAAAGGTGGCTTGACGACTAAAAATCATGTATTCGTACAATGTGAAATACTTATAACCTAATGAATTCTAACAAATTTATAATATGACACTAGGCTTTCTAGGTCGGATTAGTCTCGTAGTTTTTTAGTGTGTTTATTGCACAATTTTGTTTTATCCGTTTTGGAAGGTAAATAGGGACTAAAAAAAAGCTTAGTGGATACGGTTAACACTGTTTCTCCCTCCATCCTCGGTTTGGGCAACACTGGGAGCTACACTGTTTTCCGAAAATGTTGTTAGTATGTACGTAGTTTAATTCGTTTATTTTTTTACGTTGTATGGTTGTTTTTTATTTTATATTTTAGGATAAATAAAACTAAATATATAAAACACCGTTTATTTTTCCCATCTCTTGTTTAGGCACTACGAGGGGCAAGAATAATTTCGGGAAGTGACGTTGTTTTAGCTTTGTGTGTACTCAGTTGAAGTGTTTTGTTGTTCGTTTAAGTGTGTTTTTTGTATTGCAAAATAATGTTTATAAAAACTTTATATACTTATAAACTGTACTTAAAACAGTTAACATTTTTTTCCCTTTCATTATGTGTTTGGGTAACACTGGGGACAATACTGATTCAGGGAGTTTCTGTCGCTCACTCTCTCTCTTTCTCTTTAAATTTAAATTTTCATTTAGAAGATAAGAAGTAAAGTTTTCGTTTTTGCGCACAGATTTCTATTGTTCCTCATTCAGTGGTTGGGCACCACTGGTGGCAATACTGATTCCATCGATAAGGTTTTATAGTTTAGTGCCTACTTTGTTTAGCGCGTTTAAGTTTTTCGTAGTGCAGTGAGATGTTCTTTTCTTCATATTTTGGCATTAATGAAAACTAAAACTAAACATATATAGGCCTATTTAATACAATTAGCACTGTTTTTTCTACCCATCTCGGTGATAGGCAGTAACGGGGGCAACAGTAATTTCGGGAAGTGAGGTTTTTTTTTAGCTTTGTGCGTACTTAGGTGTAGTATTTTGTTGTGTTTTTTCTAAAGCAAACAATGATTTTAAAAACTTACTTAAGACAGTTAACCCTATTTTTCTCTCCATTATGCGTTTCGGCAACACTGGGGGCAACATTGCTTCCTAGAGGTTGTCACTCACTGTCATTCTTTCCCTCACTCACTCACTCTCTCTCTCTCTCTCTCCCTCCCTCCCTCCGTCTCTCACTCTCTCTCTCTCTTTAAATCTTAATTTACATTTAGAAGGCAAGAGGTTAAGTTTGAGTTTTTGCGTACATATTTATTTGCATTCGTACGTGTTACTTGAAGAAAATCATTTTGCTACTTGATATCTTTTTGGAAATTTTCAATTTTTTATGTATGTAATAGTTTATTTTAGGATGATTTGTCTGCATGGAAAGTTATGTGTACGTCTAGGAATTAAAATTTATTAATTTTTATTTGTAGTGTTGCCTCGGATCGGAACATTATCCATGTTGCTTTTGCTTGAGTAAGATCGTATGCATTAAAATTAATTAACGAACAAATGTAATAGTTCGTCAATGTTTATCCTGAAATATTCCTATTGTCTATTTATCTCCTTTTACGAATTGAATTTTCAGACAGAAAATTATAACCAATGTTTTTTGTTTTATGACACATTTACATTTCGCTTGGAATAACAAAAATCCTCTTCATATTTTGCGGCATTTACAAATTCATTTTAATATTTCTGAATTAATGTTCAAATTTAAATACGTTTTATGCAAATTTATATTATAAATGTTCTGGTTTGCCAGTTGACTAATGATTCCTGTCATGTACCAGAAATAAACTGTGCAGAATAAATTTCCGTTTCCTTTGAGGTTTTTTCAAGCAGGGCTTATATATTTTTTTCTAATAGATTTATTTAATTATTTATATTGTTTGCGAGCGTTTTGAGAAATTGAGTTAGACCGATATAATCAGTTTTCAATAAAAAGTCCCCGAGATTTGTTTAACCAAGGGGAAACATAAATTTGCATACCTTCACACTCTCTCTACCGGGAAAAAGAACGGGGGTTGGATAATTGCCGTCCCTCGGTTGGTAATTATTGCGAAAAGGTTCTTCCCTTTTATAAATAGAGCCTAGGTGGCCTAACACGTACGATTTTACTGCCGGGTAACCTATGACCCTCGGGAACTGTAACAGGACACAGCGATAAATAAAGCCGGTGACTTTACGGCCGAGGGACTTTCAGACTAGGCCGACTGGGGTACGGCGGGACGTATTGACCCAGGGGGCGGACATCGCCGGATCCACTTGCTTCTCCGGGTCTGAAGTCTCTTGTTCTTCTGTAGGTCCGACATTCTGCTGAATCAGCAATTCTTGTGTATTTAAATTAATTGCCAAGTTGTATGATTTTTGGTTTTATTGGGATAAGTGAAACTTTCCGAAGATGTCCTATTGATGGTTAAACACACAAGCAGGTAGGATCCGTGGAGGCAGATGTGATATAATTTAGAGCGAGGCCCCCAGCCGATAATTTATTCGGTGCCGGCTTAATGGGCCAGTTTACCAGGCCGAATTATGGCCTGTGTAAATCATTGCTTTACACATATTTCTCTCGGGTCGGCCACTTTTTCCCTGGTGGGAATTGTGGAGCATTTCCGAGGTGCGCTAATGGCTTGTAACGATCCCAGATTTACAAATGGACCGGTGTGAGTTCAAGGAACAAACACAACGCCACGAGTGATATATCGTCCGGGCTCATTCATTTTCTTCTCGTTTTTTGGTACAAATAAATTACCCACGACTATGGATAATGTTCCGATCCGAGGCAACACAGTACAAATAAAAATAAATAAATCTTAATTTTTAAACGTACACATACACACATAAGTTTCCATGCAGACAAATCGTCCCAAAATAAATTTTTTTCCTACATAAACAAATTCAAAAGTTGCAAAAATATATCAATTGGCAATATGATTTTGTTTAAGTAACACGCCCAAACGCAATATAAATCTGTGCGCAAAAACTCAAACTTAATCTATTGCCTTCTAAATTCTAAATTAACATTTAAAGAGAAAGAAAGAAAGAAAGAGAGAGAGAGAGAGAGTGTGTGTAAGAGAGAGAGTGAGGGAAAGAATGGCAGTGAGCGCCAACCTCCAGGACACAATGTTGCCCCCAGTGTTGCCCGAACGCCTTACGGATGGAAACTAGTGTTAACTGCTTAAAATAAGTTTCTATGTTTTGCGTTCTACATACAATTAAAACAAATAAAAATAAAATAAAAAACATTTAGAATGCCATGAAAAACGGATAAACTGGAAAGGTTTATAGAACCAGTGCTACCACCATTGTTGCCCAACATCGGTTGGAGGGATAAACATCGTTAACTTCATTCGTATGTTTTTATAGCCTTTATTTTACATTGTAAGAAACAAATGAAAAATAATCACTTCGATGCATTACAATAAATTTACCTGTAAACTAAACAACGAGACCTCTCGGAATCAGTGCTACCGCCAGTGTTGCCCAACATCAGTTGGAGAGATAAACATCGTTAACTTGATTCAGTATGTTTTTATAGCCTTTATTTTACATTGTATGAAACAGATGAAAAATAATCACTTCGGTGCATTACAATAAATTTACCCGTAAACTAAACAACGAGACCTCTCGGAATCAGTGCTGCCCCCAGTGTTGCTCAAACAAGGGGTGTAGGGCAAAAACCAAACGATTTTCCAACTGGAAAATTCGATTAAAGTATAAAAACTAATTTAATATAAATATTGGGTGCACTACTAAAAATGTTATAGTCATATGATATGATACAATATATTACAATGCACGCTAAAAGAAAATTGACAAGGGAAGATAGTGAGTGAGTGAGAAGTAAAGGGAAAAGTAATTAAGCAGAAGTGTTGATTCAATTAACTCTAAACTCAAAACTTATTTTGCATAAATCAAATGATTTACAAATTATACACCGAACATGAAATGCACGAGATGAAATGATCAAATATAATTAATCGTAAAAAAAACATAACCAAAGAAAAAATATTCATATAATTACTAGAGAGGGATTGAGAAAGGTGGAAGAGATTACATAAGTAGAGCTGTTGCTTAATTAACTAAGAAACCAAACACGATTTATAAAATGGGAAAAAAAATAATAGAAAGAGATTTAACAAGGTTAACACGTTCGTGTTGTTATGGATTCTGTCAAAACTAGGACCGGTGTTTTTATTTATGTTTTTTTTTTATTATTATGATTTTTCTCGTGTGTCTAACACCCCAGGGTTAATTTCTTAAAAAAAGTCGTTCTCTCGGGGATGGATTAATGGTATCCCGAGCGGGGTGAATAGGCCCACACCCACGTGCGACCGGATGATCATTCATGTCTGATCCATCGGGTTCCCACGACGAGGATGACCCCTGACCCCGAAAGGAGTTACGGGCCGGCCGTACCCGTACTCGTACCGGTCCGAACTGGAGCACCTGGCGCTGCCCCGGTGCCGATTACACGAATAATCGCCTGTCAAAACCTTTAATTGAAAATTAAATCAAAACCTACGATTCAAAAAATGATACTCGACTGGCGTGTGTGGTTAAATTTATTCTAAAATATGAATTCTATGTTTTAATATATAATTTTATTCGTTTTAATGTGTTAATATGATGACTATATTTAAAAAACTGCCTACTTTCTTTCCTTTAATACGACCGATATTTTATACACTTACTATTTATTTTTTTACATTTTGGCAGCATTTATTACATCTAATAACTACTTAATAAATACATTAATATTATGGTATAGGTAAAATTGTTTGTACTGGTGATATATGCATCGTGGGAAAGTAAAAGTGATAAATGGATTGGGCGATTGAGAAATGGACCGTTCTAACATTAAATGTGCGATTTTTGTTGCACAATGTTAATGTAATTTATAATTCTATCTAATGATTGATGTGACCAACTTGGAACTATAAACACACTCATATACGTTCTCACGTGTGTGTTACATTTTTAGTTGACATCAGATCTATGGGCAACACTGGGTGTAACACTGATTTCGTCAATTGAAGCTAAATTAGTTTGGCGCGTAGTTTCTTTAGCGACAAACTTTTTAGTAGTTTTGCGTGAATATTTTTTATTTACTTTTTGAAATGTAAAATAAAGTTTATAATAACCTTCTAAATATATTAACTCGGTTTTTTCCCCAGCCTGAGTGTTGGGCAACACTGGGGGCAACCCTGATTCAGAAGATTGAGGCTATTTAATTTCATGCGTACTTTTTTACCACGATAAATGTTTTCGTGGTTCATTTATGCGTAAATTGTTTTATTTATTTACTGAAATTTCAAATAAAGATATATAATAACCTACTGACTACCGTTAATGCGGTCTTTCTCTTAATCCTGTTTGTTGAGAAACACTGATTCCGGGAGGAAATACTTAGGTGTGATTGATGATATCACTCGGGTATTTAAATAACTTGTGTACATCTATTTTGTCTAAAATATTATATTTCATTGTAAAAAACAGTAAAAAATGTGTGTTTATTTTTCTTTCCCTCTGACGTTTATTATATAAAAAAAACATATTTAATTTATTTTCATTTTTCATTCTTGGTAGTTTTATCTTTTTTTATTTCTTTCATGTTGTGTTTTAGTTCCTAATTTGTTGTTTTCTTTCCTCTTCTTCTTTGAATTGAATCCACTCTTTTATCTCTTTCATATACATCTTGTCTGTTATTGCAACGTTGGTAAAAGTGCGAGTTCAATCGGACCAAAATTTAAAAAAAATTTATGTTAGTTTTATGGTTCCAATAGGACATTCACTTGAAAAATGCTATCACCGCGACATTTTTATCTTTTGGCAAACTTCTTATTTGTAACCTTGAGGTTTCTGGGCCCGTCTAGTCTTGTCATTTTGTTGTACAGTGACACTTTTCACTCTATGTCTTTGGAAATGTAAATTAAACACTATTAATACAGTTATCCTTGTTTTCTCCTCCATCGCGTGTTTGAGTAACACTGGGGGCAACACTGTTTCCGAGAAGTGAGGTTGTTTAACTTATATATTATTTTTCTTAATACTTTATGTTTTTTGCAATGTATACAGAAACCTATTTAAAATAGTTAAGACTGTTTTCCCTCCATAACTTATTTGGGCAACACTGGCGACAACACTGATTCCGGCAGGTTGTCACGCACCACGCTCTCTCTCTCTCTCTCTCTCTCTCTCTCTCTCTGTTCCTATCAACCATAATTTACATTTTGTAAACAAAGGCTTAGTCAGTAAATATTAATTATTAATAATTGTTGTCAAATTCTGATTAGTCACCAAAGTGTTTTTGATTCTCGTGGTTTTTTTTCTGAGGATCTTGTCCGTTTGTAATTCATTTCTTTTATAGTTTGATAAGGTTTGCCAACACTGAAAAAAATGAAAGTTTATTACAAATTTGTTTAAATTTATTAGCTTTTTAGTTTTTTGGATTATTCTTGCTTAGAATTGCTACTTTCCATCGGATCACCTGCTCCCTCAAGCACCCTTTCAGGAAACACGGTCGTAAATCGCAGTCCAGTCGCCGATAAAGAGGGTCGGGACTGTCTCATCCTGGGACGGGAGCTGGTCAGATTCTATCGAAACGAGTCCTCTTCCAGCTCTTACAGGTTCCGAACTCATCTAATCCAGAGAGCTGAATGCCTTTTTTTATCCCAAGGGCCGTATTACAATTTGTTACCTGTTTTGTAACCCAGAATTCATACGAATATCTTAAAGCTCTGATGACAAATTTAATTTTATAGGCAAAGTTTTTAACACAAGTTACTTTCGCCGGATTTATTTGCTTTATATAATGACCTGTTTCTGGCAAATCTTTCAAACACTAGGGAAATTATTTTTCAGTTTTTACGTCTTTTCAATACCCTGTGGGCGGAAAAGGGCCAGGGCCCTCGAAAGGGCACCGCTAGATGCCGTGGTCTGGTTAATGGTTAATGGTCGATCCGAACCGGATTGACAATGGCTTGTTAACCCATGATTTACTTGTGTCATATGGCGATGGGCTCGTTTAGAAAACTCGTTAAATCAGCTACGTGAACGCGCAATAAAATATAATCCATCTTTGGTCTGTTGAAGAGGAGAGCCGATAATGAGACTGACGTCAAAAGATTTGTCTCATCGTCAATCAGCACCATATTTGCTTTTTGAAACTGCCTTGACGCCAACAAAACGATATATAAAGCTTCAAGATTAAAACAAAAAGACAATAAAGGTGATAATGTAAACGCTACCTTTTTGTTTACTTTCATGCAAGTCATCTTGAGCAAACATCAACTCGAAACCTACGGCTTAATCAAAATGGTCAAAACAGTTCATGAAAGAACGATCAAGATAAGTAGGAATGATTTACCAATGCATTATGTTTTGTGTTATTTCACGATTAAGCATAAGTCTAGGACTTTGAATATTAATTATTTTAATAATCTCACATTTTCTTTCATACTCGTTCTCACTCACACACACAAACACAGTTTAATAAACCCAATTGGAAATTCAATGTACAATTTTACACTGACACATTGGGTCCGTCTAATCTCGTTGTTTTTCCTTCGTCGTTTTTACTGTACTTCATTTGGCATTTACAATAAATACAATAAAAATATCCGTGATACAGTTAACACTGTTTATCTCTCATTCCCGCATTCGGGCAACACTGGGGGCAACACTGCATTCAGAAAGCTAAATAGTATTAGCTAAGAACGTGGTTATTTCAATGTTTAAATTATTATTAATTTATTAATGTTAAATGAAGACTATGTAAACCTACTTCAAACAGCTAACAAAGTTTTTCCTTTAATACCCTTATGGCAACACTGAGGTAGCACTGTATTCAGAAAGTGAAATAGTATTATCTAAGAACGTGCTTACTTCAATGTGTAAAATTATTATTAATTTATTATGTTAAATGAAGACCGTGTAAACCTACTTCAAACAGTTAACAAAGTTTTTTCCACATTCCCGCTTTCGGGCAACAGTGGGAGCAACACTGCTTTCAGAAAATGAGGTAGTAAAACTAAGTACTTTCTTCAATGTGTAAAATTATTACTATTTTGTTAATTTAAAATGAATAAATATATAAAATTATATACCTACTTAAAGCAGTAAACAAGGTTTTTCCTCAATCTCGTGTTCGGGTAACACTGGGGGCAACACTGATTGATTACAAGAAGAGATTTATCGGCTTTGTGCGTCCTTAATTAAAGTTTTTGTTGTCCGTTGAAATTAATTGAATTGTCAATTTGCAAGTTAACCAATGAAGTGTTATTTTCAGCTTATTTATATTATGTAATATATTTGGTTAATTTTTAAATGCATGAAACAAATTGATTCTGGGCAGTATGGACTGTATAGAATGTAAAACAAATCGTATAAAAACTTGTTAAATATAGTTAACAGTGTTTTCCATTTTTCCAGCATTGGTGACAACACTGTTTGAGACAGTGATGTATTAAGTAACTTTATACTTAGTATATAAAAGACGTTCTGATTATTTTAATATAAAGTAAGGACCATACATGTTGTGTTTATTGTTGTAATGAAAAATGAAGTCTAGAAATACCTATGTTATACAGTTAACACTGTTTTTCCTGTCATCACACGTTTGGGCAACACTGATTCCACGAATTGAGTTTGCATTAGTTTTGAACATGGGATCAAGTTGAAATTTTTCGCTGTGCGTTTAAATTAATCGAATTAAGTTGCAAATTAACTAATTATGTTTTGCATGTATTAAAACTAACTTATTATAGTCAACGATGGTTTTCATTCACTATCGTGTTCCGGCAACACTGATTCAGGGATGTGAAGGTGCCACTTTGGTGCATAATTTTCAATGCTTGGTTGATCTGTTAGAACGTAAAACAAATAATATAAAACGTACTGAATACGGTTAACGCTGTTTTTCTGTCCATTCTATGTTTTGGCAACACTGAGGGCAACAATGATTTCAGGAGTTTCATTCTCCCTCTCTCGCTCTCTCTCACTCTCTCTCTCTCTCTCTCCTTTCTTGCTCTTCTCCCTCTCTTGATAAATAGAAGAAGTGCGTTATCTAGGAAGCATACATTCCTATTGTACTGTTAAAGAAATAAAAGCTTATAAGCATTAGGGCTTAATCCAAATTTAATTAAAGCTTAGCCTGGCCGTAAAAGAAGTGAGAAATTGCCCGTTGGCGGCCGGCCGGCCGGCCAAAGAAAGACGGTACAAATCGTGTGATGCTTTGAGGGGGGGACGATACTCCAGAAAAAGGCGTCTAATGCTCTTTCTCCCGGGGATAAATCCTCAAAAACATTAAGTGGCATTTAATAAAGGTTGTTTGCCGGCCCGGTGGGATTCGTGGCAACATCTTCATCAGTTGTAATGACCGGCCATCATGACACCGGCTCTGATGTGCTGGGCGGGGGCGCATTTGTAACGTCCGTCATTTACAACGAACGTAATTCTCGACCGACGCCTTTCAAGGGAAGAGAACACTTTGGAAAACGTTGGACCGTTTGACTCACACGGGGAAATTCGAGAAAATACTGTCAAGAACGGTTTTTATGTGCATCAGTTATTGATCATATCACCTATGTCTTCACTTTCTTAATTAAGCTACATTAAACTAAAATGTCACGAATTTAATGATTATATCTTGAGTGCCAGGAAACAAAGAAATTTTGGATAACGAAAATGCAAACACACTAGCCAGAGGAGGATTGGGGGCTGAACTTATACTTAGGATAACAAAGACAAATACAGAATCATCTATCACAGAAATTATTTTAAAAAACTGGATAAACTCTAGGGGTGCTAATCACATTAAACATATGCTAAAACAACCTTCAGGGAGTGAAATTATAGCAACGTGAGTCAATGTCTTAATACTTCGAATGCACTGACACAGGGAACTAGAAAGGTACAATAAGTCAGAAGGCTGCAGAGCATAAACCTCACGTTTCTTCATCATCATCATCATCATCGTCGTCGTCGTCGTCGTCGTTATCATCATCACCATCATCAACTAGTGCAACTACCTTACTGGCAGTTATATGTACATTCAAGGCTACGTTTGATCCTCTTCGTATTAACTCTATACAGATTTTGTCATAATAAAGTGTATCGATAATCCTTACAATAAACATAGATCGAGGGGCAATTTTGATTTTGAACCAAATTGATTTTTATAGCCTTTATTTTCGTCTAAAAAATAAAACGAGCTTAATTAACAAAATTCGCATTGAACTGAGAAAGCTTTCCGGAATCAGGGTTGCCCCCAGTGCTGCCCAAACACAGGATGGAGGGGACAAACAATGCTAACTATTTGAAGTAGGTTTTTATAGTCTTTGTTTTACATTACAAATACACATCAATGCAGTACAAAAAACCTCAATGCAATGAGAAAGAGAAAGAGAGAGAGAGAGAGAGAGAGAGAGAGAGAGAGATAGAGAGAGAGAGAGTGAGAGAGAGAGAGAGAGAGAGAGGGAGACCAGCTCCCAGAATCCGTGTTGCCTAAATTACGATACGGAGTTAAAAAAGGAGTTTATTGTCTTTATTCTACTTAAAAAAATTAACTGCAATTCATTTCGAAAAGAATTAATAAGTGAGCAGTAGTAAATGAGTAATTTAGTCCATGCTCACTTCCCGGAGCAGTGTTGCCCCCAGTGTTGCTCTAACAATTTTCGGAGGGAGAACCAGTAATGTAATAATTACCTTTTAACGCATATTTTAACAATTTGTTATCATTATATTTTTAACTATGGTATTTCTCGTCATAGTCTTCTATTAGAATCCAAAAGAAGCGTAGTAAAACCGGCCAAGAACCGAGCAAAAAGACAGTGAGACTAGAGTGAACCAGAAAGGAGACAAATGTGAGAATGATAGTGGAAGAAAAAACAAATATAAAGAGCTAGAGAACAAAATATCAGTCGTAGTAGTTAAATTTATACTCTGAATACAAATTTCAATGGTAGGTTTATAGATTATATTGCACCAGATCAAAAAATACCAAATTCCGTCAACTCTTTTAACCTAATCCTTCTTTCCTCGACGTTTCATCGGGTCGTTTCGAAAAATCGATCTTCGTGACTTTCTTCCGCCCCTGTGGGAAAATGGGAATCGGCCTCGCGAAGACTCCGAGTGTGAGACTTTTAACGTCCGTCTTGTCGGAGTCATCATCCGAGGTAATGAAGTCATTACAAAGGGCCATTATGGCACCTACTTCCAACCTCTTTCATTATCCCGGCAGAGCGCCTCCGGATCTTTTTGTTACGGAATGCCGAGGCCATTACGGGCCGTCTACGACAAGTGTAAACATCCCCCGTTTTTTTTCTCTCTCGGCTCATTCCGATACAATTTGTACCTCTTATCGACAAACTGGGCTTTTGTCGGAGGAAAAAAGGGTTTTAAAGATTGCGTCCCTTGATGTATTTTGGTGTTTATTTGTCTACAGATTTTTCTAAAATTGTGGCAAATACAATAATTCTATAAGCAGGAGAGCCTTATCAAAAAGATAACCTTCCCTAGACTAAGTTACCTTTATCCAAAACAGAAGTGACAAAAATCAAAGAGACTCCGGAAGAACTTATGAAGGCTAAGATTGGTTTTAAAAAGAAACTCTTAAGGAAAATAAAATTATTGAAAACCTTCACGTAACTCACTGAAAAAATTAAATCTGATTTTATAATTTGCATCGAAAGGTTAAGTATGTCATGCCGCATCGAAAGCGTATCTTAGCAACGTGGGTTTTGTTAGAAAAACACCAACCCGATGGAAAATATCCACCTATCTGCATATCAGATGGCATTTGACCAGGCGTACAAATGTGTGCCGTTTTATCGCATCACGAGGGGGTTGCCCCGGCCCCGCCCTGGATCTGGATCTAAGATGCTCCGGATGGACCTTTCCCCGGGCACGACCCGGGATATTCGCCTCTGCGGCCCGTGTCGGCGGCGACTTTCACATTCTTACATGCTATCGAACGTTTCCGAGGATATTTTCAGACCGTTTGTTGCCTTGAAATCGTGCCTATTCAAACCATGTAGACGACATTTTAAAAAAACACACATGGTGGAAACAAAATTACCTTGCCTAAACCCTTTAATGGATAACCTGTTCGCTTTGGATTACTGTGATGCGTAATTTTTTGTTTTTGGTGAGGATTTTTAAAAATTTATAATTCTAAAATATAAAAATTTAAAATACTTTCCATACTACCAAAAGGTTTAACTAGAAATGATAAATATATTATATAATCAAGATGGGGTGAGTATGTGGTCTACTTTAAAAGATAGTTCTCACTACAGATTTGTTGTTTACATCGACCCAGAATTCAAGCATTATACTCTCATCATCTGGATGAAGGCGTCTCTCGACATGGATTGTGGCACGGTTCCCACAGGAGCGATGCAATACGCGATACGACAAGCGATGCGATATGCAATTCGACACCGTATCGCTTACGATTCATTCCTTGCCTACGGTTACTATGGTTGCGAATTCTGACGAATACGAATACTTGTTTTCCAATAAGAGTGTTTACTTTGGCAGTGCATGTCAGAACACGCACGATGTCATCAGAATCATTCGAGCGCTTCAAACCAGCTTGATTTTTTCGTGCGTTCTGACGGTCAATTTAAACAGTTTCGTTATTTCACGATATGGATGAACTGATTATTGTTGTTTTTGAGAATCGGTGTTTGTGCGACATAAACGACAAAAAATATCACATCAGAGATATTTCTCGGCCAAAGTGGGAGAAAGTTCCCCAAGAAATCAACAGTAGCAATATGCCATATTTGGTTAGTTGTCATAATTGACCATATTGATTATTCTAATGAATAATCCTTTTTATTTAAGGTTTTTGGTTGTTACGAAAAAGCAAGTGTCACGAGCGGGATTCGAACCCATGACCGCTCAATACGCCGCTGCTCTAACCAACTTGAGCTATCGTGACTTCGATCCCCTCGTACTCCAACTCTTCTCAACCTACAACCGTTCGAATTTTCCCTCTTTTTGCCTTTTTCAAATTTCATTTTAATTAATATGGTCAATTATGACCGCTAAACTACATCGATTAATATGCATTTTTTAAAAGGGATTAGCAATAAGTTTGAAACTCTCCCTTCTCGCCTTTTTTGGAAAATAAGTGGTTGACATGATCTCTTTTCCCACCACCTATCAACAATAGCTTAATCAACGGACTTTCAAGACAATAAACCTCATTAAGTTCGTCCATTTTGCTCGGAGGCGGGTACATATTATTAGAAAATGCGCACAGTGTAAACACCTTGTTCTGAGTACGTCCGAAATCCTCGTCAGAACAAAATTTCGTCAGAATCCACATCCGTAGTAACCGTAGTCTAAACTGGCGCGATCGCAACGCAACGCCGATAATTATCGGCGGCCTATCGGTCGGGGCGACACAGATTGCCAATCGCTCCAGGCGATAGACCGGCGCGACTCGTCAGCGAATTGCCGACTCAACAGGAGCTATTTCTATTAACAAAATAACTGAACAGAAACCATGTTAATGGAATTATTATTTGAAAAGTTATTACAGAACTAATTTAACAAACGCATGGAATAAAATAGAAAAGCTGAAAAAAATTGTTAACATTATAGTGTATCCAATAGTTTTGTTTTTTTATTTCCGCTGACTTAAGTATCAGCAAGCAATGACATTCTCCTCTGAAGCTGATGAGCTCATGATTACAACTGCTCAAAAAGGTGCTAGTAATAATGGAGATCAAAATAATAACAATGGACTAGAATCCGTCTGACGAGTTTACATATGCAAATAAATAACCAATACAAAAGTAAACATATCAAAATTAAAAAAAATATTGTTTTTAATAAGATGAAAATTATATTTATTCACCAAAAACTGTATATTTTAAAGCAATAATGGCATATGAAATAAAATCATCCCATTTTCTCCATTTAAAATGGCTACAGACAACCTAGGCTGTTCATTTATATTAGCTAGCTAGCCATGATTAGTTACTTATCTATTTTGATATTTGTATTTGTAGGATCTGGATGTCTTTTTATTTATCCATAGATATTTTATTATCTTTCTACCAACCAATTTTTTTAAACATATCTATCTACATTTCCCCCGACTACATTCATCTACCAGCCTACCTATCAATATATTTATCTGACGAACTTTCTATTTACCTACCTATCAATCTGTTTATTTTACTATCTACCTACTTATTTAATTACATACGTACCTTTTTAGCTATAAAATTTCAAATATTTATTTAACATCCAATGTACACTCCTTTTTATTTTTCAACCTGTCCATTAATTTCTTATGAGCTTACAATGCAAATGCCTGACAATTTTAGGTCGATTGAGCTTAGCTGAAAATTAGGACTGAGAATTGTGAATTGTGCAAGAATTGAGGCTCCAAGTCGTTACAAATATTAGCTCATAAATCAGGTTTTTGTGCGTATTTTTTTTTCTTTCGTAAAGTAAAACTGATATAACGTTTTGCATCATCCATGATGGTGTTTATGTCTTATATATTTCGAGGTAAAACTATTTTAATTTATATAGGAAGAGATCGGATCTCGGGAAGCACCACTAATTTGCCCATTTGGCCCGAAAGGAACGCCCCCAGAGGGTCCCCGCGGCCGGCAGATGAAAGAAAGAGGCACGCCCACAGCCACGGGCAATTAGGAGCTCATCTCACGCACGGGGAGCCCACTAATTATATCTCAACACGTAAATCTCAAAAGCCCTAATTACAACATTAAAGCTCGTTGTCGGTTCCCATGTCGTAGCCTGGCGAAACGCAACGGACCGTGTCAACACAACTCGATAAGCTTCGGCCGGTGCCAGACCGCTATGGAATTCGGAAGGTCCCGGCTTTTCAACGTTGATGGCCGTGTCCCGACCATTGGTCACAGATCAATCGGCGCTTCTGCAAGTATATTTCTCATGATACGCATGATTTTTTTGATGTTTTGTTTAAAGTAGACAGACAGCGTTATAATTTGAGCGTTTCTAATAATTAATCTGTAATTAAAGTTTTGGTTGAGATAAAAAAGTTAGAGTGACGGGCGGGATTCGAACCCACGACCTTCGGCTAAATACGCCGCTGCTCTACCACTTGAGCTATCGTGACTTCGATCCACTCGGACACTAACTTCCCATACAACATTGTTAACCACAGCCAATCCACCATATAATACATGCTAATGCATAAAGAGTTACATAAAGAGATCAAGGAAGAAAATGGGACATTAAGCTGTAAAAGAGAGATAACGAGGTAGATGTTTCGATAGATAGATAAATAGATAGATGGATACATAGATAGGTAGATAGAGAGACTGAGAGATAGTGAGTGAGAGAGGATGACAGCCACCCTAATGTAGTTTAACTATGTATTTTTAAGAAATGTTTATTCGTTCAACTATAGTGTTGTTATAGTCTTGCTTTGCATTAAACAATAAGTACAGGTAAAAACGGCCAAGAACAGCACGAAAAAGTGAGACTAGACAGACCTAGAAAGTTGATAAATCAGAATTTGGAAAATAATTATTAACTGCCTTGATAATTTTGGTTTTCGAAATGTAAAACAGAAAGATTGTGTGGTAGAGGACAGGTAGAGAGAAAGAAGAGATAGGTAGATAGATAGATAGATAGATAGATAGATAGAGAGATAGATAGATAGATAGATAGATAGATAGATAGATAGATAGATAGATAGATAGATAGATAGATAGATNAACTAGTGCCAATAATTAGTCCAGTCAGATCCAGAGAGAGAGAGAGAGAGAGAGAGAGAGAGAGAGAGAGAGAGAGAGAGAGAGAGAGAGACGGTGGGTGCCAGTGTCCCGGAATCAGTGTTGACCCCAGTGTTGCCATGACAAGTAACGGAGAAAAACTAGTGCCAATAATTAGTCCAGTCAGATCCAGAAAGTTGACAAATCAGAATTTAAAAAATAATTATTAACTGTCTTAATTTTTTTTTAGTTTTCTTGATGTAAAGCATAGTGCGTGAGAGGTGTGTGGGTGACAGTCTCCCGGAATCAGTGTTGCCCCCAAGTTACTTGGCTTGGCAACACTGGGGGCAACACTGATTCCGGGACGCTGTCACCCTCTGACTCTCCTTCATTCTCTCTCCCTCTCTCTTTCTCTCTCTCTCTCTTTACCAATCTGTCTATCTATCTATCTATCCATTTATTTATCTCTCTCTCTCTATCCCTCTTCTCTTTTACTCTTCTCTTTCCTTCTTTTTTGTCATTTATTTTTTCTTTGTATTTATCGTCTTATAATTATCTCCCAACAGTTCCCTTTTCTTCTTGTATCACATTTTTGATGGATGGAAAAACACATACTGTTTTAAATCGTTTTATGTAGCATGTAGCACCCATTATGTAAATTCCATGAAATATTTATTTTCTCGGATCCTATGGCTCATTGACAAGATCTTCAAGCATCGAACCTTTGCTTAATATTTTTCAACTTATTATCACTGAAAATCAGTTATTGGGTGATGTTTTAATTTTCAGATTAGTGGTCAATTTTTGAGCAAAGATCAGAAAGCCCTTAATTGGTAGAAGATTCATTTGAAGGACTTAATGTGCACCACTGGTTGTCGATATAAAACAAGAAATCAGATAATTTAACTTTTAATTAATGTTTTTTATTCGATACGTTTTCTCGATTGAGATAAGATGTAAATTAGTCCAGTTCCGTCTCAGGCGAAGGGTCGTAGATTTGCCGAGTCGCGATGAAAAGAAATGCGACCGCAGCGATAACAGTTAAAAAAGATAGGAAAGCATAACACTAAACTTCACCCGAGGAATTTAAGTCTCCGATCTCGTTTCGATGATTATCTCCGTTGGATTCCTTGTAGAACGTTAGTGATTGACGTGAAATAAATTACGCGACGCACTTAGCCCGGGATAAGCCTCTCAACGGCCTACTTCAATTAAAACTATATGGGACGTTTTGTTTAATTAATGGTTGACCCGTGTCAGGCCATTAGTCAGGGCGAGTGTTTATTTCTTGCCTTGGTATAAATCATTGTTGTACGGGCCAAGGCGGATAATTTTTAACGCACAGGGCCCACAAACGGGTGTCACGTGTTGATAAACGTGTCGGTAATTGTACGGATCACAAACCGGATTGTTATTTATAGCCCACCTAGATCAACACGTTTCCATCAAATTGCTTACGTCTAAATTTACGCATCGTCAAAAATATTTTAGTTTTGTGACTTTCTTTAATGGAGGAAGGGCTCGTTGAGTGGCTTGAATGAAACTCAAGAGGCGGAAGACAAATCCCCCTTCTTAGGCAAGTCCTCCGTGTAGCCCGACTTATCTCCCGACCGCTGTAAAACGGTCCACGCCACCTGCAACTTTGACCCCGGCTAAGTACTACAAGTCATCCTGTGGGGTCTCAACGAGTAAAGTTATTGCGACGGCAGGCCGGTTGACAGGGTGAAAGACCGTTCCGATGAAGGTTATAAAAATCGTCACTGGAAATATGAAAGATTGGTCCTTCTACGGGAGAGGGGGAGGTCAAATAAAAATATCAACTGAGTCCTTATATAACGGGGTGAAAATAAAACATCCGCAGTATAAAATATTTATTCGGACATAAAGGGAGAAGAAAACTAGATCGATAACAAAAACAAAAAAAATATAATAAAAAGGTAAGGAAAGGAGACTGAAAGATGAGAGAGAAAGTCATTAATATAATTTTCAAAAAACTAAATGATATATAGATAAATAAAATATTTTGTAAACTAATGTGATTTAGGGAGAAATAATGATTTGAATGGGAAATGGAATATCTTTCTACGTCCATTACTCTCTCTTACTCATTTTCTTATTCCGTCTTTCACTACCCCTCAATCTCTCTCATTCTTTTTCTTAATCTCTCTGATTTATGTCTAGAACACGGAATATATTAAGTCAGTTATTAATTTTTTTTCAAATTTTAATTTGTCAACTATGTTGGTCTGTCTAGTCTCGTCGTTTTCTTGAAATTCTTGGCCCTTTTCACTTCCAATTATTTTTTACTTCTAACCAAAAGTATAAAACGCTATAGATAAAAATATAAGCATCTCTCAACTATAGTTAAACTGTATGCTAAAACCTTTTGAATTCTTAGTGCAATTAATACTAGTTCTCCCTCCCTAAATTGTTTTGGCAACAATGGGGGCAACACTGATTCTGGGATCCATTCACGCTCTAACTCATTCTCTCTCTCTCTCTCTCTCCCTCACACATACACACACACACAATCTCCCTGTATCACATCTAGAAATCCAAATTAAGACAGTTAATAATTATTTTTCAAATTCTGATTCAACTTTTTGGATCTGTCCAGTCTCGCTTTATTCGTGGGGTTCTTGGGCGTTTTTAATTGCAATTGTTTTTGAATTTAATATATATTCCAGATATGAAAAAAACTATAGTCAAAAATACAAATAGCTCCTAAAAATATTTAAACTGTAAACCTTCTTACTTCTTAGTACAATAAATACTAGTTTTCCCTCCGTTACTTGTTTTGGCAACAGTGGCTGCAACACTGATTCCGTGGCGCTGTCACCTACCCTCTCTCCCTCACACACACACATTCTTTCTCTCTCTCTCTCTCTCTCTCTCTCACTCTCTCTCTCTCACTCTCTATGTTTTAAATCTAAGAAAGTAAAAAATTAAGGCGGTTAATAATTATTTTTCAAATTCCGATTTTTCATCTTTCTGGATCTAATTAGTTTCGCTTTTTTCATGGGGTCCTTGGCCTTTTTTACTTACAATTAGTTTTAAATCTAAACAAGCCTATAAAAAGCTATAGTGAAAAATATAAACAACTGTTAAAAATCGTTAAACTGTACGCTAAAACCTTTTCACTTCTTAATACAATTATTACTAGTTTTCCCTCCGTTACCTGTTGGGGCAACACTGGGGGCAACACTGATTCCGTGACGCTGTCACCCACTCTCTATCACTCTCTCATTCTCTCTTTCTCTCTCTCTCTCTATTTCTCTCACATTCTATGTTTTACATCTAGAAAACCAAAAAAATTAAGACAGTTAATAATTATTTTTCAACTTTCTGTATCTATTAGGCTCGCTTTTTTCATGGGGTTCTTGGCCCTTTTTACTTACAATTAGTTTTTAATCCAAGCAAGACTATAAAAAACTAGTTAAAGACATAAACATCTTTTAAAAACAGTTAAAATATACGCTAAAACCTTCTTACTTTTTAATACAATCAATACTAGTTTTCCCTCCATTACTTGTTTGGTAACACTGGGGGCAACACTGATTCCTGGATGCTGTCCCCACTCTCTCTCACTCACTAACTCATTCCCTCATTAATATGAGTTTTGATAAACTTTGTCTTGATATTGATAAAAAAAAATTGAAATTAATTAATGTTTTGAAGCTTTATAGAAATTTCATACGACAGTCTGGGATTTAAGGCGGAAATTTTTTCGAGAAATTTTTGACAGGGACTGTCGATAATTTAGAATTTGGAAATGATTCGATTGAAAAAAAATTATCAATGGCAAAAGGGACATTTTTCATATTTGAGAATGACGTTCCTCGGTTGGAATTCCAATTTGGACAAAATATATTTAAAATAGAAAAAAAGTTAATCGAGACCTGGTAGGTTATCCCTCTCTCCCCTCCTCCCGCCTAGAAAACAAGGAATTAACGTCTGACGGCATAAAAATGTCACAAGGGCGCGATTGGCGATTACTCAAAGGGGACAAAAACCCAAATTCGGTTTATGATTTATCGAGATGGAGGCGACCGGTAAATTAAAATAACTCGCCTGGGTAAAAAGCGTGCCCGGCTAATAACGTGAACGATTATTAAAAAAAAAAAAAGACTCGCCTCCTTTGGAGATAAGCCGATAGGCGAAGACCTCTCTTTTTGATTTATTTGGGTTTTTATTTTGAAAGAAAACCTCTCTCCTCCTAGAGTCGGTGGGGGACGTGCTTTGAATAGGAATTTGTGCCTTATTGGTACTCCCATCCCCGACCTCTTCATGCCTCTTTTACCGGCGCGCATTTCTCATTTAACATACTCCACTCCATATCGTGTAAAAGCCGTTCAGTCCGCCGTTTTATTTATTTGACCCTTTTTTTCCCACTTCGCCGTTTGTGTCGAACACGACGGAGAATGTGCAGAGTCACAATGCGATCCGTCTTTTCAAAACCGACGGAAAGGAAGTCGAGTATGGTAATAATTGGCGTGCCTACACTTTGGTAATACTACACCACATATATTAAAAATTGACTACAACTCACTAACAACTGGCAGGTCTGAAATCACTCGAAAAATAAAGAAATTTCTAGCTGTAAATTTTTACGATTCGAAAAGTTAAAAAGAAACCGCAAACAATGTGACCAAACTAGATAAATTTCAATTGAAGAAAAATACTATTCCATTAATATAAGAACAAAGGTCATATACAATCATTGTCAAGCTGGATGAATTCCATGCACCTATTTCACATAGATATACATATATTATGATACCTTTCCTCCCTATAATTTTTCGCATGTTTCTCAATCCTTGTTTTCATAATTACTTTGTAGGTTTTTCTCTGGTTCAGCCTTTCTTATACTTTGTCTTTCTTTTAATGTTTAATTTTCTATTTGTAATTCTCCATTGGTTTCTACAATTTTTTTATATTTTGCAACGTTTTTCATGCTTAATTCTATTTGCTTCAACTATTTACTTTCTTTCAATTTCGACCTATTTCTTGCCATTTTTGCTTCTTAAATACCCTTCATACTTATTGTTTTTCAGTCTCTATTGTTGCCTGTTGCTCTTGCCTTCTTCTTTTCTGCTTATTTTCATTTACTATAATAATTTCTTGTTTTTAAATCTTTCCATTTTTTCTCTCTCCATTTTTTATCGTTTTTATTGTTTATCTCTTTCTCACATGATTTCCTTTCATTCTCACTAATTATTATCTGATTTTTTATTTTGTAATTATTCCTTTTTTTACTAATTTTCTTGCACACTCTGTTTTTCTCTCACATTCTAAATCCATTTATCTATTTATCTTTTCACTTACTTTTTCATTTCTCTTTTGTTACTTTTTTGCTTATCTTCTTTATTTATCTATTTGCCATTATATCGATCTGTCAGTCTAACGATCTATTTATATTTCGATCTATTTATCATATGGGCATCTATTTTTATCTCTCTCGGTTGTTTATCTTTTTTTTAAACTGTCTTTTTTCTCAGTATTTTTCTTTCCACAATACCTTTTTGCTCTTTATTTTTGCCGTTTTGTTCTTATTTATCCAAAACACTCCCCCCTCTTTCTCACCATCTCTCCAGTTTTCTTGTTGTTATTGAATGAATTTTCTCCTTGATCAATTTTGCAATGTTTTATTTCTCAAAAAAACCTTTTTCGCTTCAGTTTTCTCTCTCCCTCTCTCACTCTCTCTCATTCTCACCGATCTATCTTTTAATCTTTATCCCCCTCTGTCTATTTATAATATCTCTGACATACTCACACAACCTCTTTCTATGTGATTTTCTATTTATCTAAGTGTATGTATTTATCGATTGGATCCAATTTTTTCCTATTATTATTAATATTATTTTCTTTTCCTTTTTGTTTCTCTAACTCTTATTCTGTTTCTCTTTTAAACGTAGTTAATTTATACGATGTAAATTTAACGTGGTTTTCAATGTTATCAACGGATTTGCCCAAAACCTTTTAGTTTTGGAGTTAACATTGATTATTTCAAGCAAGGTCGTGAAAACTTAAAAAATCAAAAAGTGAAATAACTCCGAACCTGCTGAGATTCGGACCATAGTTAATTATGACTTTTTGGTTCCATTTTTTCCATTTTGAATGTACAATCTACTGGCAATGTTTGTAACACGAGTAGCCGAACACCCTGTATAGTATAATGTTTGTGCCATGATTGTGGTTGTAGGAACCTTACTAAAGATAGGTAGAAAAGTCAGTATGATGGAAAGAGGAAGAGAGTGAACTGCTAGGTGGTGTGGATGGTAGTTCAGACGTGGTGTATACAGCGTGAATGGAAGGAGTTGTTTAGCTCGCCCCCGCGGAATATCGACGACTCAGAGGTTAGTGTGTGACGCCTGGAAAGTAAACTAATTTATTAGCGAGAATGGCGTGGGTTCAACACCGCCGAGAGGAATATCGATGACTACTATGTTTGTGTATGATGGAGATGTATGGTACGTTTAGTATCTATTATGAAAACGTGAGATGCAAACGAGAGAGCTTTAGGATATCGACGTAGTTTCGTATAAAGGTAGAGATTCACTAATCAGAACGACATGCTCTAATGGATGCATTTTAAAACAAAAATACGCGTGAAAGATAAGAAAAAGAAGGACACACTCAGAGGACCTGCGATGACCTCAGCTGTGCGTCGGCCCATAAACCTCCCACTTTATATATACAGTGTGTACTTTTTAGACGGGCCGGATGAATTTCTCCTGAACCAATTAGTTAAACTGAGCTCGTCTTTAAAGCACACACGCACTATGTAAAAAATCCAGTTCTGGGTTCCAGGGAATTTATAAGGCGGACTGACGCAATCGTAAAAGAGGCCAAAATCTCTGTTTCCGTAACATTATGGAATTTAACGCACTTGGCGCCGGCGCCTCGTTGGATTGCAGGCCTGTTTTATGGTGTGAAATTTTATGGGCGAAACTCTCGGGACGTGTCAAAAGTTATAATGGAAATTTGAATAATACAGGCGAGTTTGGAGAAGCGGGCCATGGCTGAATGCCTCGTCCATTTAAGAAACATAATGGAGAAGTCGAATAATGTGAAATTTACATTCAAATAATGGCGTAGTTGGTGTGTTAAACGTATCGAAACTAAAAGGTGCAATATTGAAGTTCCGAGATTCGCGTGTGGGAGTGAGAGAGAGAGAGAGAGAGAGAGAGAGAGAGAGAGAGAGAGAGAGAGAGAGAGAGAGAGTGAAGGAGAGTGAAAATATTGCAAAAT
Source organism: Cimex lectularius (assembly GCF_000648675.2). Classification (NCBI taxonomy): domain Eukaryota; kingdom Metazoa; phylum Arthropoda; class Insecta; order Hemiptera; family Cimicidae; genus Cimex; species Cimex lectularius. Next base: position 1,098,297 of record NW_019392781.1, read on the forward strand.
GAACCAAGAACAAAGCCATTTTAAAAAATTAGAAAGAATAATGAAAAAGATTAATAGAACGATTGAGCTTGGTAAGAAAGAATGAGTGAGTAAGAAAGAAAAAGAAAAAATGAAGAAAAGAAAGAGAGAGAAAAAATAGAGAAAGAGAGTAAGAGAATGAGAACAAGAGTTAAAGAAACAAAAAGATAAAGAAAATAATATTAATAATCACATCAATTAATTAATCTTTATGTAAGGTATTGGTTAAAATAAAAAGCCAGCGTAACGAGCGGGATTCGAACCCACGACCTTCGGCTCAATACACCGCTGCTCTAACCACTTCTGTCGCGACTTCGATCCACTCGGACACCTCCACTCCCCATCCCAACCATACCTTTTGAATTTTCCCTCCTTTTTGCCCTTTTTAACATAAAATACATAAAAATAGATTGAAAGAAGTTATTTATTCAATTGGAACTCGAAATTTGATGGAATTAATAATAATAGAAAAAAATTGCGTTTAATAGATCAAATAGGAAATAAAAGAGAAGAAAACACATAAATTCATGCACATATAGATAAATTAGAAAATCACTTAGAAAGAGGATGTGTGAGTAATTTTCTTGTTTTTTTTTGTTATTTTTTTAAATTTTCCAATCCGTCAACCACGGTTTTTTCTTTTCTATTATCAATTTCTTCACCTTTGAAAAAAGTAAATTAAAAAAAAAATTGCACCACTAAAAAGAATATTATATGGAGCATGTTTTCTGAAATTTGCTGGTCTCTAGGTTTAGAAATAGCAGTTTAGGAACACCATAGTATGATTTTAAACATTGAAAAAAAAATTATTTGTCAAATTTCTTGCTAATAAGACGCTTATTTAATGAACTTTTACAAGTTTAGTACTGATCGCATCTTATTGGAAATTTAACGTAGTTTTCAATGGTATCAACTGATTTGGCCGCAACCATTCAGTTTTGGATTTATCATTGTTTATTTGAAGTAAGGTCGTGAAATCTAAAAAAAAATCAGAAAAAGTGGAATAACTCCGAAACTGTTGTGATTCGGACCATAGTTAATTAGGGCTTTTTGGTTCCATTTTAAACCTAGAACCTACTGGAAAAAATTTGTAACACGAGTAGCTGAACAGTCTGTATAATTAAAAATCCTATTGGCCTGAGGACCCTGTGCCCGATTCCTTGCCCGAGAACTCCTAGGTGCCTATGCCAAAATATTGTCTATATATTTCAATCCTTCTACAACTAAAAAAGGAGCTCGACTTCTTCCTTTGCATAATGGGCAATTACCGCATTCTGGCCTGAAGAAGAACACGTTATTCTTGTATGACCTATGCATAGTCTCGTCAGGATGGCTCTTTCACTTTTCAATCTCCGTGGATCAGGGACTGAAGTCATTCTTGGTAAAGTATTAAACAATTTAGCATAAAAAAATACTCCAGAAAGTTAAGAAAATCACCATTGGCAGATGTGATTTTTTTCTGCTTAAGACAATGGAAGTCTGAAGTTATTGTTAATTAAAATATACACGAAATTTGTATTAGATATGGAAATTTACAAATTCAGTCGGCGTAAAATACCTTGGGGAAAATATTGAAACATCTGGCTAAAGCTGTTCAGCTTGTATATTTTATCTCTCTTCTTCTTCTTCTTTTTTTTAGTATGAGAAATATGTTTCATCAGGAATAACATTGTAGACAATCTGCAACGCTATTAATCGCACGAGGCTGGAGGAGACGGGCTTTTACCCGGTAATTTCATTGCTACACCGTGTTCGCATAACTCATATTAGCCACGGGCTGAGAGGCGTTGTCGCGGCCTGTCCTCAGTGAAAGCTTCCCCGGGTCAAAGTTCTCCCTGAAGATGCGCCCCCATCTCAAACGCTGAAATGCCACTTGCTCACTTTCCACTCTTCTCTCTGGTAATGGTACCCGGTCAATATCCACTTTCTACCCGGGGCCTCCATTGTCTCGGGATCGACAATCCGGAGCGGGTGTGACATCCCGAAGACATCATCGGAAGTTCATCGGGACATTTTCTTTTTCCACCACGAGGATCGTATCGGTCCCAAAACAAAACGCATTTTATTAATCAAAACAAACCCGTTCTCAACCTATAATTCATAATCATGAAAGCCCTGACGCCGATGGTTATTTATAACTCGAAAAAAAGCTATTCCTCACATTGACTAATATAATATGACACAATTCCCCGGGCGTGGCGATGAATGTGACTCCGGTTTTCTCACGGATGCTTTCTCGGAAACGTAATTACTGAGGTGAGATCAAACCGGCAATCTTGGAAACATTTCGCTCATAATTATATTTATATTGGCTATTGGAAAATTACCACACAAATAAGAGACAAAAGTGTAAACAGAGATGAAATGATGATGAAACAATTACTGACGTGCGTAAAAATTTAAAAATTACCGCATATCGGATATTCTTTTTACTTTGTTTTTAAATCTAAATCCTTTCATTTTGTTTTCCTAACAAACAAGGTGCTTTACTGCTGATACCGATCAACCTGATCACCTTCAAATTATTACCCAATAATCTTTTAAATGATTATGATTTTAATAATTTTAAATATGTTGACGATGAGGACGACTTTTCTTACATCGAATTAACCCTTTTTTTGAACCAAATTAACATTTTAAAGTATAAAACAATAAGCTTTTAAAAACTATATAAATTTTCTACATCAAATCAACCCATTTTAAATTTACTAACTTCCAACTAATCCTTTCTCTTAAAACATAAAAACGTAAGGGATCCAGGGGATGGTAAGGAAAACAAGCATATAAAAACAATCCATGTATTTTGATTTTTTAGGATAAAATAAATGAGCTCTTATAAATGAAAATTAAAGATCAAAATTAAATAATACAGTATAATATTTTTTTAATTTGAGCTTTTTAAATATAAAATTTTTCCAAAAACCATATAAATTTTCTAGAGAAATTAAGCCTTTTTAATTTTGTTAACTTTCAATTAATTTTTTCTTCAATTAAGTATTATAAAAACCTAACGGATGGCATGAAATATTAGCATGAAAAGTAAAATTTCTGTGTCTTTGAGGTTTTTATATATATTTCTTTTTGCGTCAAATTAAATCTTTCTTTAAAACATAAAAAACTTATATGTTAAACTCATTTTAATATGAGATTGCTAAAATATAAAAAATCTTTTAAAAGCCATATAACCTTTCCAGTAAAGTGAAGCCTTTTCAATTTTGTTAACTTTTAATTAACCTTTTTTGTAAAGTATTATAAAAACCTGTGGTATGAAATATCAGTATGTAAAGTAAAATTTCTGTATGTCTTTGAGGTTTGTTTAAAAATTGCTTTTTGCGTTAAATTAACCCTATTTTAAAACATAAAAAAACTTAAACTGAAAGATTATATAAACAAATGTAAAAAAAATTATTCTTGTTATAATTTGCGACATTTTTAATTGTAAAATAATTACGCTCTCAAAAACCGTAAGAAAAAAAAATTAAAATTAAAAATTACATAAAATAAAATGATGAAACATTCTAATTGTAATAGTAATTAATAAAATTCATAATTCATTAGAGATTTAATTTTTTTCAAATGCAAGAATTTCGTTTTACATGCTTACATTCATAGCATCAGGTTTTGTATAATTGCTAAAAAAAGGTTAACATATAATTAAAACGTGCTAATATGAAACAAAAATGTACTTTAATTTTTTAAACCTGTTTAAATCCTCAAAGGTTTAATTTAATTATTAATTCGTTTTTAATGTTTAACTTCAAATAATTCCATTTTAACATATTTTCGGTTCAAATTAACAATTTTTTAAAGTAAAAACAAAATTTTAAGATGGTATAAAATATGTAAAGTACAATTCTAGTATATATTTTTTATATATAAAAAAATTGGGCTCTTTGAAAACCAAATGAATATTAATTACAATTAATATTAAAAATTATGTAAAACCAAATTATTCTACATTTAACACGAGGTATTTTTTATAAAAAAAAATTAGATTTTTAAGATCTACATAATAAATTATGACAATTCACAATAAAAATAATATAAAATTGAAGGATTATTTTAATTTTAATTATAGTATTTAATTTTCAAGTATTGTTCTAAGAGCTATTATTATATCATTTATATACATCCATTAGATTATTTATATATTTACTTGTAATTCATGAAATTTATTTTAGGTGCTTACATTTCAAGTTATCGGTTTTTTAAATGTTGTAAAGAAAGGGTTTACATTAAAATAAAAAGAGCTATTTTGAAATTAAAAATGATTAATTTGATGCAAAAAAGGCGTAATTTTAGAGAAAAAAGTCAATTCGAAAGAAAAATGTATAAAATTTACATTTAAACTTCATATTTTTTATCTATTTCCTATTTACTAACAGGCTTCTAAACTTTTCTTATTTTCTTTCTTCTCAACTTCAAAATCTTTTTAAAGAACTACAGGTCAACCTTACTCAATATCAACTTTTCAAACTTACATCAACATTGCATACCGTATTTCTTAGTAATATTTCTACATAATAGTATTTTAACCATCTTAGCAATTAGTCACCGTACACTGCTATATTTCAAATCAACTCATCATAATTGGTGGCCGTAACGGTTTAGGAGTTAGCGGGCGCTCATACTGTAAGGTAAAGGTCCCGGGTTCGAATCCAGCGGCTCTACATTCGAACCGGACATACTTACAAATGGGCTTTTTTCGAAACACCGGCACCGCTGTTTGATATGATCTCTGCTGTTGCGAAACCTCGTATAAAAAAAGGAAAAAATCAACTCATCTACTAACAATTAATTAAGGTTTTTAGTTGAGATAAAAAAGTCAATGGCACGAGCGGGATTCGAACCCACGATCTTCGGCTAGATACGCCGCTGCTCTACCACTTGAACTATCGTGACCTCGATCCACTCGGACACCAACTTCCCATCTCAACCCCACCTTTTGAATTTTCCCTCCTTTTTGCCGAGCAGCGGCGTATCTAGCCAAAGATCGTGGGTTCGAATCCCGCTCGTGCCATTGACTTTTTTATCTCAACTAAAAACCTTAATTAATTGTAATATATTAATTGGTCAAGCGGACCACGAAATTAGTGAATCATCGACTAACCTTCATACTTTCCTTCCAATCTTCTTTTTACCACCTGACCAACTACCAGTATCGGCATTTTCCTTGTCAACCTGCTTAAATTACTTTCCCGGCATCCTATCTACTTAATCGACGACCATGCATGTCTTACTTTTCAAACTTATCCAGGTTTCTACTTAGTGCCGACGTACTTATGCGAACTCCCAAAAATCTAATCTTCCTCCCTACCAACCTCTTCTGACACCTACCGTCTATCAACCTACATGCCAGTCAACCTGCATTTCTACGTATTAACCAACAATTGTACCAATCAAAATCACAAAATTCATACATACGATTCACCCGGTCAAGAGGTTTAACAATGAGTTTATTTTTCCATGGTACTTACTTTTCAACCAACTTTTAGGAAGGTACCTTCAGCCAGTCTATCGACCTATCAACCTTTCCACCTTCTAAATAACCCATCTACATATTTTACTGACAATCTACCAATCATTCCATCAACCTGCCTATTATCCTTCCAACGAATGTAATTATTTTCCTACCAACCACCATAACTCCTCACATAAACTTTTTCAAGTTGAAATAGTTACTCCTTCTACTTTCTTGGCATTCATTTGCCAGCATTGCAAATCTAAATTCTTATCTCAATTACCTAGGTACTATATATTTATTTCAACATTTATTTTTGTATATTGATGTATAATGTGACTTTATCAAAAGAAAAAAAACTGGTAGTAATAGATATTCAATTTTGAACCTTACGTATAAAAAAAAATCGCATTATTTGTCTCTTATCTCTAACATGTAATTTATGTTAAAAATTTATTAGCCTTGTCATTTTATCGATTTAGCGTTGCGAACGCCTTAATTTGAACAGGGTGCGGTGGTGGCTGAAGGATGGGGGGGTTGTAAAATTACTTACAGCCGCAATTGTAGTTAATGGGGGTTGGCTAAGTGAAAGGAGTCCCCGATTCGGATTGAGGGATCGCCAAGCTCGTGGCCTTAAGTGATCAAAAGACTATACTTAACTCGCCCAGATGATATCTAAACTTATGGAAGGCGTTGCCCAATATAAATCAAATCGAAGGTCCAAAACAAATATTGACCGCCCACGGGGCGTGACCGGCAATCGGTCCGTCCACACCGGTTCCCCAGAGTCGGATCGAAAAACAAAAACAATCGTCTGGAACCGACACATTTTTTGATTCCCCCTGGCAAAAGTGTCCAGAAGGAAAGAGTGCCTTTCGGGCCAGACAGAAAGCATAACAGACAAATCATCCATCGCTTGGGTCAACTGTCCAAACTTCAGTAGAAATTTGAAAGACTTGACAATGCAAAACGTAAACCGTCGATGCAAAGTAACAATTTGACCAAAAACCATTTATAAAAGAAAAGAATAAATAAGCACATAGTGGGAGCACGAGTGACAAGGAAATAGAGAGAGTGAGAGAGAGAATGAGAGAGGAGAGACAGAGTGATGCTAAGAGTGAGAGGATAAGAAGACAAAAATAAAAAGAAAGAGGAAGAAAGAAAATTAAAGACATAGATTTAGATAAGAATAGATATGTAGACAGCAAGTGAAATACATACAGAACAAGAAAAGTAAATATAACAGGTACATAGCAATGCATAAATAGATGCGAAAAGCGATGGATAAGAGAAAGAAAAACCGAGTGAGAGAAAGGGAGAAAGGGGAAGAAAGAAATAGGAAAAGGGAGAGAGAGACAGAGTGCAAGACAATGAGGGTGAGGGAGAGGAAAAGGGATATGGGGAGAGAGAACGAGAGTGAGAAAGGGAGTTAGAGGATAAGAGGAAAGGATAAAAAGGAAGATAAAGAAAGAGAATTAAAGATATAGAGTTAGATAGAAATAGATACGTAGACAGCAAATGATAAATAAATGAAGAGCAAGAAAAGTAAATATAATAAGTACGTATCAATCCCAAAATACATACAAAAAGCGATGGAAAAAGAAAAAGAAAAACGAGTGATAGAAAGGGAGAAAGAGGAAGAGAGGTAGAGAAAAAGATAGCGATAGAGAGAGAGACAGAGAGAAAGAAACAGAGAGAAAGAGAGAGAGTGAGAGGGTGAAGGTAAGAGTGAGAGGATAAGAGGACAGGATAAAGAGGAAGAGGAAGAAAGAGAATTAAAAAAATAGAATTAGATAGAAATAGATACGTATACAGCAAATGATAAATGAATAAGACTACTACTAAGTAGCGCAAGAAAAGTAAATATAATAAGTACGTATTAATCCCAAAATACATACAAAAAGCGATAGAAAAAGAAAAAGAAAAAGAAAAAACGAGTGACAGAAAGGGAGAAAGAGGAAGAGAGGTAGAGAAAAAGATAGCGATAGAGAGAGAGAGAGAGAGAAAGAGAGAGAGAGACAAAGACAGAGACAGAGAGAAAGAAACAGAGAGAAAGAGAGAGAGTGAGAGGGTGAAGGTAAGAGTGAGAGGATAAGAGGACAGGATAAAAAGGAAGAGGAAGAAAGAGAATTAAAGAAATATAATTAGATAGAAATAGATACGTAGACAGCAAATGATAAATAAATAAGACTACTACTAAGTAGAGCAAGAAAAGTAAATATAATAAGTACGTGTAATGCATAAATACATACAAAATTCGATGGAAAACAAAAAGAAAAAACGAGTGAGAGAAAGGGAGAAAGAGGAAGAGTAATAGACAAAAATAGCAATAGAGATAGATAGATAGATAGATAGATAGAGAGAGAGAGAGAGAGAGAGAGAGAGAGAGGGTGAAGGTAAGAGTTAGAGGATAAGAAGAAAAAATAAAAAGAAAGATGAAGAAAGAAAATTAAAGAGATAGATTTTGATAAGAATAGATATGTAGACAGCAAATAAAATAAATACTAGGAGGATAAAAGGAAGAGATAAATAGAAAGATGAAGAAAGCTAATTAAATAGATAGAGTTAAACAGAATACACATGTAGAAAGCACTGATAATAAATATAGAGCAAGAAAAGGAAATATAATAAGTACATATCAAGGCATAAATACAGAAAAAAAGCGATTGAGAAGAAAAAGAAAAACCAAATGAGAGGAAGGAAGTAATGGGAAGAGAGATAAAGAGAGAGAGAGCGAGAGATACATATATATATATATATATATATATATATATATAGAGAGAGAGAGAGAGAGAGAGACATTAAGAGGGAGAGGGTGAGAATGAGTGTGTAGAGAGTTTGTGGGTAAGGAAGAAGAAAAGGGGAGAGAAAGAGTGAAAGAGAGAGAAAGAGAGAGAGAGAGAGAGAGAGAGAGAGAGAGAGAGAGAGAGTGTGAAAGATATAGTCATGAAAAAGAATGAAAAATAAAGAAGAGATTTTCTAGTGTTTTCAAAAAGCAAAGTGTTTTATATAAGCACTTTTATAGTATTTTCCTTCTTTCATCAAAAGTTCACAAAAATAAATGAAATACTGTTTCAATATAGATTGTATAAATTATTGACTCATCTGACCCGGTGACCCTGCAGGTAGATTTTTGAACTTTGTCCAAAATCTATTTCCAGGAATAAATTGATCGTTGAAAGTTCTTATTTTTTAATTACAAGAAGAAAAAACTCCACTTTCGACATTTTTGGCTGAACTCATTACCTTTAGGGTTAATCGAATTGGTAAAAAAAATGCTATAGTTGCAAGGGCGATCTTGGAAAAAATTCCAATTATTTGTAGGCTGCTTGTTTTATCCACTTTAACCGTAGATAATCAGTCATGGAATAAATAAATATTTACAACGTCATTTCTGATTCGTTGGAGCCATTCTAAGCGTGTAATTTTTGTGATAGGGGTTGCCCACTGACTGACATGAGACGTTTTCCCCGTCGACTCACAAATCGAACCCGCGACCCTGGATCCGTGGAAGGCTTAGTAATTAGAAAGGGGGATGACTGGGCAGCCGCCTACGCCGCCGATCTGGAGCGCACTCGAACAACCGTGAGAAACCCCTGTTTGCTCACAGTCAAGTGTTTCCCCTTCACTACAAAATGTAAATTCGGACTTTGACCTCCTTGATCCAGTTTCAGCCGTCCTAATAGCGTGATCGATTATTACAAAACTGCGGGCTCCGCTCCGCTGCCCTCTCCCGGAGCGAATAGGTGAAGAAAGACCTCTTTGAAGGCGGGGGAGTGTTTATAAACACTTTCGGACTTTTTATTTGTATTATCACATAAATTTGGCATTGTAAAGACTTACGACCTGTGGATCTGTCCATTATTGTCAAATGTGAGAAGTTTTTGATAATAAATTAAAACACTTCATGAGGAGATTAACTTTACTACAAAAAATGTTATGACGTCTCCGACAAGCACAAGGACCTAGTTTTCGTGTACAATTTCTTTTTCTACATTTTACAAAATAGATTACATTTGTGGTCTGGTTTTACCTTTTTTTACTATGGTTTTGACCAATGACTTAATTAATCCGAAATGAAAAAATGGATGTCAAATCCAAGAAAAGCATCTATTTATGTACATGATGGTGCCAAAAAGTCTTTGTGAATTTAGGTTTTCGATTGGTTTTTTTTACAATGGTTTGTAATAAAAAATTAAATCACTTTATGGAGAGATCAACTTCACTACAGAAAAGGAAAATTCCGAGGATTCCAAAATGCATAAGAACCTAGTTTGCATGTATAATTTCTTTTTCGACATTTTACAAAATATATTACATTTTTGATCAGGTTTTATCTATTTTTACTATGGTTGAGTCCAAGGAAAGCACCTATTTTGATATATGATGGTACCGAAAATTCAGGATTTGTGAATTTAGTGTTTTTTATTAGTTTTCACTCTTTTTTTACAATGGTTTTGACCAATGGCTTTATAAGCACGAAGAGGAAAATATGGTTGTCAAGTCCAAGGAAAGAATCTATTTATATTCATGGTAGTACCAAAAATGCAAAATTTGTGAATTTAGGTTTTTGATCGGTTTTTTATTATGGTTTTGTTAAAGTACGTTAAATCACTTTATGGGGAGATCAACGTCACTACACAAAAAGAAGGTTCTGAGAATTCCATAAAGCACAAAGGACCTAGTTTTCGTGTACAATTTCTTTTTCTACATTTTACAAAATAGATTACATTTGTGGACGGGTTTTATCTCTTTTTACTACGGTCGAGTCCAAGGAAAGCACCTATTTTGATATATGGTGGTACAGAAAATTCAGAATTTGTGAATTTATTTTTTTATTGGTTTTCACTATTTTTTTTACAATGGTTTTAACCAATAGCTTTGTAAGCACGAAGAAAAAAATATGGATGTCAAGTCCAAGGAAACAACCTATTATATACATGGTGGTACCAAAAATGCAAAATTTGTGAATTTAGGTTTTTTACTCTTTTGGACTATGGGTTTGACCAATGACTGTATTAACACGAAGAAGAAAAAAATGGATGTCAAGTCCAAGAAAAGCACCTATTTGTCATATGGTAGTACCAAAATTTCAGACTTTGTTAATTTAGGTTTTTGATCGGTTTTTACTAAGGTTTTGGCCAATGGCTGTAAAAACACGAAATGGAAAAAATAGTTGTCAAGTCCATGGAAAGAACCTATTTGTATTCATAGTAGTACCAAAAATTAAGACTAAATTTAGGTTTTTCATCAGTTTTTACACTTTTTTTTACTATGGTTTTGACCAATGACTGTAAAAGCACGAAGTGTAAAAATGGATGTCAAGTCCAAGGAAAGCACCTATTTGTATATGTGGTAGAACCGAAAATTCAGAATTTGTGAATTTAGGTTTTTGATGGGTATTTTACTATGGGTTTGACCAAAGACTTTATAAACACGAAATGGAAAAAATTGGATGCCAAGTCCAAGAAAAGCACCTATTTATATACATGATTGTATCAAAAATTTAGACTGTGAATTTAGGTTTTAGGTCGGTTTTTCCATTTTTTTTAAACTATGGTTTTGACGAATGACTGTAAAAACAAAAATTGAAAAAAATGGTTGTGAAGTCCATGGAAAGCATCGATTTATATACATGATGGTGCCAAAAATTCTGTCTTTGTGAATTTAGGTTTTTGATCGGCTTTTTACTATGGTTTTATCATAAAAAATTAAATCACTTTGTGGGGAGATCAACTTCACTACACAAAAAGAAGATTCCGAGGATTCCAAAAAGCACAAGGACCTTGTTTTCGTGTTTATTTTCTTTTTCTACATTTTACACAATAGATTACGTTTTTGGTCGGGTTTTACCTATTTTTACTATGGTTTTGATCCATGACTTTATAAACACGAAGTGGAAAAATGGATGTCAAGTCCAAGAAAAGCACCGATTTTTATACATGATGATACCAAAAATTCAGACTTTGTGAATTTATGTTTTTGATCGGTTTTTTACTTTTTTACTATTGTTTTGACCAATGACTTTATAAGTACGAAGAGGAAAAATGGATATCAAGCCCAAGAAAAGTACCTATTTGTAAACATGGTGGTACCAAAATTCAGACTTTATGAATTTAGGTTTTTGGCCGGTTTTTACTATGGTTTTGACTAATAGCTTTATAAACACGAAGAGGAAAAAATGGATGTCAAGTCCAAGGTGCTTTCAAGCCACCTTTCATAATCATCATCATCTTTATTAAGTTGATCTTATTCCTGTTCCGGGAATGCCCTCATATTCTCGTTTTCCCTATGTTCAGTGGTTCTTTGTTTTTTCTATGTAGGGGATGTTGTAGTTATTTATTCATTATTTTACCACCCATTTAAATGTTGATAGTGATGTACTTTTTTGGAGGATTTGTTTCAAGAAACGTTGCAGAAAATGCACTTTAAAGGGGGTAAAAATGGTTCCTTTGAAAGGCGAGGTGCTAAGAAACCAAATTACCTTAATGCGCCTCATTTGTTCACAGGGGATAAGAATGGTTATATTTAAAAAATAAACGTCTGGCAATATTTATACTCTCCGGTTGTATAATGCCGGTGAGGAAGGAAGGGTTTTGAGGGAGGATAAATCACATGACCTTTGCCCGGCCCAACTCGGAGGTATTAAATAACATGAAGGCCTATTAGCGTTCGAGCGTGAACTCATGGGAAACTAGAATGAGATCGGATGAGGAGTACACACACACACACACACACACACACACACACACACACACACACAGAGGCACGCACACAAGTCGACGTTACACTTTTAATAAACAAATAGGCTTTTTCTCCTTCTTTTGCCACGATCTACACGATCCAAAGTGAAAGAATTCGCATGATTTAAGACAAATGTCGGATATTCAGCATATTCCCCATTCCAGTGTCTTACGAGAATGTCCGATATTTGTCTAGAATAAGCAAAATAGAAGAAATAGCCGAGAAAAAACCGTTTAATTTTAGAAAGAGATAACGAGACGATTTGGCGTCGTCACAGTGGGCGTTATGGGAATGGGCCTTTTTAAATTCGAGGTTCTCCCATTTTCCCGTTTAGGGCTTTTTTTTTGTAAAAACCTGTGTGGGGTTTGTCCACTTAGGCCCATCACCTCCCGGCCTATCTTAAGGCTCCCAACTTGGCGTTTTGAGATAAACCAAGCATTTGGAGCACTCAGTCAAAAAGTCCCTCGAGCACCATTTAAGCCCCCTCCACGGTCCAGCCGGAAAAACGACCTCCTCTTAACGGTAAGCTCAAAATACTCAAAATTTCTCTCTGACACCTCTGACACTTTCACTTTTAACGCTACCTCTTTTGTTTTGTACTTTTTTTTCAAACAGAAGATTTCGCCGGGCTTTTTATCGACTCACATCTTCGGCCAAATGTAAAACAAGGTTCTAACATGGAACAAATTCATCCTAGAATCTTTCCTTTTGAAAAAATAACCTCCTGACTATCAATTTTTTTCACTCTGTTAGAAATATTTTTTCGAAAGGCTGAGCCTCATTAAAGACAAATTTAGAAGAATTCTTGCGTAAACAGAAGAATAGGGGATGGCAAGGGTTGTTTCTGTGATTATGATACACAATTTATGATTCAATACTAAAATTTTGAACTCTTTAGAGTGAAACTATTGTTGATGACCTTGTAATTTAAACTTCAATCTAGGTCCAAGGACAAACTCTATACAGTTTGGATCAAAAAAATATTACAACTAATTTTAATAATTTCACTGACAGAAAGATGAAGGATAAAAAAGTATAATGTTCAAGATGGTCAAGGATTTTTCGTTTCTTGTTACAATAGCCAAGTTAAAATGCCATTTTGGAGTGATTGGATGAAAGTAGATCTGTTGAGCCTCAGATAGGAAAATACTCTTCTTTGAGTCCTTTCTAAACCAACCCATTTTAGAAAAGTTTGAAACTAGGGCTCAATAGTACGTTTAGAACAATGTTGAGAGAGTGAGAGAGAAAGAGAGAGGGAGAGGGAGAGAGGAAAGAGAGGAAAGAGAGGAAAGAGAGAGAGAGAGAGGGAGAGAGAGAGAGAGAGAGAGAGAGAGAGGGAGAAAGAGAGGGGGAGACAGAGAGAGAGAGAGAGAGAGAGAAAGAGGGAGAAACAGAGGGGAGAAACAGAGAGAGAGAGAAAGAGAAAGAGAGAGGGAGAGAGGAAAGAGAGAGAGAGAGCGAAAGAGGGAGAAAGAGAGGGGGAGAATCAGAGAGAGAGAGAGAGAGAGAGAAAGAGAGAGAGAGAGAAAGAGGGAGANGAGTGAGAGAGGGTGGGAGGGAGGGAGGGAGAGAGAGAAAGAAAGAAAGAAAAAGTCCTTGAGAAAACACAGCGATTCACTGATAACAAACCAAAATCCGGATTATACCCCAAAAAGGATAATTTTAGGCATCTTCCGCCCAACCATACTGTTAATTCCCGGTTAAAGTCAGCAATTGACTAAAATTGTTTAGCAAGTCCTGCAGACCGATCACAATGGGATCTTTTATTTATCCGGATAAACATTTTTTTTAAAAACTTCACATCAGAACTTCAGAAAATACATCGAATCATCTCTCAAAACCCTAAACGTTGTAGGAGGATAGAATAATATAATTACATGTAAGTATCGGAATAACAAAATTTTTTATAAACTGTTTATTAAATTTGCTTAAAAATTTATGAAATTTTAATTAAATTTACTTTCAACTTTCACCTCGGACTTTTCTACCCAATATTTTGTAAACTTTTTGTTTTATTCATAAACAATTTTTTATTTTTTTCTGCTTCATTGATTTTAAGTCAACTGAAATTATTTAATTATTTACTTACAGATTTATTGCATCTTTATGCGGTTATGCCTAGTGTAAACTTTAAAGTTTCACCTTCCGTCCTCCCTGACGTAGGAAGTCCTCTCGATGTAAGAAAGGTGTTAATTAAATTTTTTAATTGTGATAAAAGTAGGACCTCTTACATAAAAGAATGAAAATGCAATATATTATAATATTTAATAATTTACTAATTACCGTAGATTGAAAAAATATTATGGATTATCATAACCATGGCAGTACTTAGGTAGATTTTATTTATACTTTCTTTACCTCCTGTGAAATATTATTTATTACATTTTAAACACATGACTTTCAATGTTTGCGAAAATTGGACGAAAATTACTTTAGAACAGGAAGGACGTTAATCACGAAGCGGCCCCAGCTTCTTTTAACAGCTAAAGCATGTTCTAAAAGTGTCTTCCTCCGGCAGGAAAGGAACCATCTAAAACCATTCATCTCGATTTTATGCGCTCGGTTATGCGAACGTACTTTTACGAACTCGTAAATGGGCTTTTCCTCATTTATAAATGTCAAATTTGCACTTTGTACTTTGGTGGGTTTTAGTCGTGCACTTTGATGAACGGATTTACCCTTTTTCTGTGAATAACAGAATTGATTTCATAGTTGAACAGAGATGGACGAACTTTGCCCTTAAGCACTACTGAAGTTTCATTAAGCAATTAATAATAAAGGAGTGGTAGACAAATTTTTTCGCTTTTCGTAGTTGTACAAAACACCACCACTCATTGTCCATATTGCGAAAAATGCTTAGCTAAGCCTTTTCTTTGGTGCTTCTTTGCTCTTCTTTGTGGTGTTAGATTTGTCTACCGAAATAATCTTTAAACTAGCTGATGTTTCACATTTACAAAGGATATGTGGCTGTGTTCTTGTTTTCTTCCTCAGAGACGGTGTTTGTTTCTGCTTTGACCATCTTCTTTATGTGGCAGTTAAAGGGTAGTTGCTGGTGATAATAATTTTCCTGCAATCTTGTCATTCTTTCAGAGTATTTTATAAATTACTCTTATCTAGAGATTTTCTCTATAGCTTGAGCTTTTCTTTTTTCAAGCCATTTTTCCAGTTCAAACATTCGTACACTCTCTATAGGTGAGAAGGCCGTTTTGTCGTTGGTTACCCAGCTCAAGGTAGGCTTGTGGTTTCCAAGGGTCATTAGATAATGTAGTCATTCCTAGATTGGTTAGGAGCTAAAATATCAGATACATTTTATGTCTTTATAAATGCCTGAATGTCCGAAAATATGTAGATATGTGCTTCTTTCATATTTTTCTTTTCCAACTCTTTTGAATAGTGGTGGTGCGCATAGGTTCCGATCCATGAGAGGACTATTGGATTTTTAAGGTCAGCCTGTTCGTTTCCGTCTAAACCTTCATTTCTTGGAACAACCTTTGAAGGAACCCTATATCTTTCAGGTTTCGTGATCCAATTGACCAAATAAATTCTTTTCAATTAATTAAAGATTCTTTCAAGTAACCTTATTGTATTTTAGCTGCCAGACTTTTCATATCCTTCTTTACCATCTCCTGTGCTTTGAGCTGTTTTGCGTGAACCTCCGCATGGAATATAGTTGTGGCCAGTCCAAGTGGTGCTGCTTGTTTTATGACTTTTAACCTCAACAGCTGCACCCTATTACATCTTTGACCTATCAGTTAGCGTATTTAAGTCCCTTCCTGAAACTTTACCTTGCCTTTCTTCCAAAATCTCCGTTATCTATGACCACTTGGAAGGGTCCGTCATAATTACTCTTTCCTCTCATCTCAGGTTCCATTGAAAGCATATCTTTTATGGGTACGTCGATTCATAATTTACCTCAAATCCTGTTTTTTTAAAAATTCTTTATTCACCAAGCCATTAGAACCGGATAGTTGGGTCCAGTCAAAGTTTTGGAAAGGTCCTTCAGAGTTGAGCTTTCCTCTTATTACCTCAGGTTTCGGTAAAGCGTTTCTTATGGCTTCTACTCAGATCTGGTTTTTCCTTGTATCTCAAGAGTCTGTTAGCACATTTTATCGGCATAGATACCTATAATTTACCTCAAATATTACTTTTCTTGGCGTTTTGTAAATTTAGAATGCACCATACCTGGTGCTTTTGTCCAGTTCTTGAGCTTTTCTTTCTCAAGCCAGTTATCCAGTTTCAACTTTAACCGATTCTCTGGTGCGCATTGATCTCTGGCCGTTGGTGCGAAGGCTGTCATTTGTGGAGCTAGTAGGTCAACCTGTTTGTTTTCTTTTGTATCTCCCAGAAAATATCTGATGATAACTTGCTGTGTTTTCATAATGTCATACTTTACATATTTCAAAGGTTAGTTTGGAGCAAAAAGTACACGCACTTGGTGCCTTTATAACTACCAGGCCTACATTTTCTTTTTTATTAACTGCTGTGCAAAGAGTTGCATTCCATGGACGTCAGCTTGAAACGTAGCTGTGACCAGTCCGAATGGTTTTGCTTGGTACAACCTTTAACTTTGGATTGCCTTTCTTCCAAAATGTTCGTTATTTATGGCCACTAGGAACAGTCCATATATTGCTCTTTCCACTCATTCTGTCAGGTTCCATTGTAGAACACCTTTTGTGGATACAGCGACACATAATTTACCTCAAAACCTGCCTTTTTTTTAAAAGATTTCTTTATTCACCAAAGTTGGATAGTTGGGAATAATCCAAGGAGTTTTGTTTTGAGCACAATTTTTCTAAACCCACTCCCTGTCCATGTTTGGTCCGTAAGTGTACCATATTGTGACCCCTTAATGAAACTTAGGGCTGCATTTCATCGAAAGGTCCAACTAGATTGCCTTTAGACAACCTTTCAGCTTGTTGTTCCAGTTCTTGTATTATTATAACTGCTTTATTCTTTGAACCTCTAGTTAGCGGCTTTTTTTGATAGAACTGATAGACATTTAGTCCTTTAACTCTGTAAATGAAGTGATCAAAACACCAAGGAAGACTGTAATAATGTTATGGTTATTATTTTTGTAGGTGAACCAACAACACGTCCCACAATTATTCTAATGTCTGGTTTTAATCTTCTTTTTTCTTTAAATTTTTTTTTCAGAGGGATGATTTGTTAACAAGGTTCTTAAGAATGTAATTTAAAGGGTGGCGTAGGTGAAATCGAGTTGGTCCAGATCATAGGGCGTGGCTCTTCCCACAGTCTTCTATTTTAATTGCCACAGGGGTTAATAACGGCCGGTTGGACGTGCTCTCCAACCCATCAAGATGCCCTGTCAACCATCGCCATTGTCCTATTCCTTATTATTTAATGCCGTGGCAACGCCCACCACACGTCCGTGGATTTTTTTTTCCACCGGTCGATTTCAAGGAACGGGCAATTTGCGGTCGCCGCCGGAGAGAGATTGACTGCGGTACGGAGACGTGTGTGTTCGAATGGTACGGAGGGCGGCTTTTGATTATTCGGCGGTCCGCCTTGCCTCGCTGAGCAAACACGTCTACGATATTCCAAAACCAACATGAGAAAAAACCTCTCCTATTGCTGAACTTTTCTCAAAAACCATTAAGTCAATCTGTGTTATATGCCTTTTTGGAAATACGCAAAGACATTTGGAGCAAACATTTGTTTGTTTTTTTTTTAAATTATTTTTTGTTCTAATTTTAAACGGATTTGAAATTTAGTAAAAATTTAGTGTTGAAACTCATTTCTTATAAACAGTACAATATTTTTAAAATTCCTTAGTTATAACAATTCTAAAACGTACACTAAAATATTCTTAAGAAATCACTATCAAAATATGTTTATAACATAAAGAAAAAAATTCGCTTTTATGCGCGAATTTGATATTTTTCAGGTGAGGCATAGAACGGAAACTCTCTCTCTCTCTCTCTATCTCTCTCTCTCTCTCTCTCTCTCTCTCTCTCTCTATATATATATATATATATATATATATATATACATATATATATATGTATATATATATGCTTCTGTCATCATAATAGATCCTGCAGACTCAGCAACTCTACAGAGGCTATATTAGATCCTCTGCCACCATTTTTGAAGACTTTACTCGGAGTTGAACCGCATCTTATCGCACATTATCGCACGACCTCGTCATAATTTTTATTTTACAAGTTATTCCTTTTTATGTAAAGTTAATTGTAAACTTTAATGATACATAATAAATAAATCTTTTAAAACCGAGTGCCGTTGAGTCAAATTTATAACTTATATATATCAATAAAATCGTGAGATTTTTTCGATCATTTAGGCAAAAGTACTTTACTTGAAGCAAGTATGGATGGGTATCATTACAAAAATATCGATATTCTATATTCAAAAGAAATAGTTTCTAAATGTCGATACACGCTCATATCGGAAGCAAAAGCACGGATATATCGGAATTGATTTTATTTTTTATTGTTATTTCGAGAAGCCTGATAATAAGACAAAAGGAAATTCAAAAGTCGATATGAATAAACAAACTTTAATTAATTAAATATTACCTACTGTTATGGGAGGAAAAACATCTTTGAATATATTTTGTTGATAGGAAGGTCATCCAGCTTTAGGTCGAAGAAACNTAAAAATGCCACTTAGTGCTGAGGATGTTGCGCGTGGTGTGGCTTTTATTGATGATGGACGTTCCATCGGGTATGCGGCTGTCGCCATCGGAGTTCCCTACGAAACCATGCGAAACGTTTTTAGACATTTTCGAGAAACGGGGTCCTACCATAGAAGGCCCAGTTCTGGACGACCTACGGTAACAGAATCACACGATGACAGTTTATTGACTTGGGGAATTTTGCGAAACCGGCGCTTTACTGCTGTTCCAGCGATTCATCAGCCCCAAGAAGTTCGAAGAAGATGAAATCAGTATTGACTGATGGCTTTTCGCCCCGTAAGATGACGAGAATTAACCAGAACACGCGGTTTCGCACGGCTCGCATTTGCTCGTGAACATAGCATTGGCCTTTGAACAGTAATTGTACTTCGGAACATCTGAGGCAAACATACCGCCCACCAAAATTGAAATGAATTTCTATCACCCAAAGGGATTTTCAATTGTGAAAGCAAACACAATCTTATTTTATAAGAGATTTTTGTAATAAAAATTTTGATGTTTGATATGTTACATATTTTCTCTCTCTATTGCTCCCTCTCTCTCTCTCTCTCTCTCTCTCTCTCTCTCTCTCTTTCTCTCATTATCTACATTGCTGTATGCATCTATTTTTCTTTCTCTTTTCTAACCTCATCTACAAATATTTCTTTGTTCTTCCTTCAACCTTCTTGCCAGCATGCTAAGTATGCAAACATTACTCTCCAGTTTGGATGTATTTTTGTACATGGGTCTGGATGTATTTTTCCACCAGAACTCTAAGATTCAGGGCAATTAATACATAATAGATCGATTAAAGTCAAATGACTAATAATGAAAACAATAATTTCGAATTGCTTATTTAAGTAAATTAAAAAAAAAATATCATACCTAAAATATCGATATTATAATTTTAAAATAACGATATGGCGGATGCCGAAATGGTAAAGCAAAAAAAAAACCGATACAAAATATTGGTTTCTTTAAAACAAAATATTGAAATTTTCGATATATCGAGTATCGATACTCATACCTAGAAGCAAGCAATAATTAAATCAAGCGACGGTAATATTTTGCATTGTCGCGTCCTACATTTCTTTTAAGTAAGTTCTAAAGCTCTCCGAAATATTTGACTTAGAGCAAATAAGAAAGGCGGAAGTTTTTAACCAAGAAGCCCAAAAACCATGATAACCGAGCACTAAAATCGAAATTTGATATGGAAAATTAAAAGATAAAACGCGAGAAAAGGAGGCAACTCTAGGACCCAGTAAACTAGCAGTAGAGTACCACGCGTTCTGGAGCTTGATTATGATCCTAAGATTTTTTTTAAATTTAAGAATATTCTGATTTTATACTGCGTGAACATATTTTTATGTAAAACCGGCCTCCAAAAATTTTCGTAATAGATATAAACAAACAGCATCATTTTAGATATTTCAGTCAAGGAATGACCAAAAAAATGGAGGTTATATTGAAGGTTTGAATAACACTTAGTTACGTATTAAGACAACAGCTTCATTGTGCGTAATTCAACCTGAATTTTTAATAAAAAAAGGCCGAATACAAGTGAAGATGGGCTTTAAAAAAACAAGTCCTCACAAGGACAGAATATGCGAGGTGTCAAACAGGATTTTACATCATAAAAGAATCGTCCTTCGCATAAATCACTGTAGGCTAAATAATTGGACGCTAATTGCCGTAGCTGCGACTCATTTTTACGCGTTTAGACCCCGGGTTGACACCAATAAAGTCCGCCGTGCCAAAATAAATAATTTGTCGGCGTTGGTTACAAACGTTTTGACGTTCCCGCCCGGCCACCTGATAAATGGTGGCCCCGACGCGGACGGCCGCGGACCCGCTCCGAGGTGCTAATCGCTTTTAATTTTATGTCATCATTAAAATTCCGATTATACGCCTAAACGCGCAGATCGGAATTTTAAGAAAAAAAAACAGTTTTCACTCGACAAAGCTTAAATTAGTTTCATTGATTTGTACATTTGCTATCCGATCTGGATATTAAATTAATGGAGAGCTTGCTTTTCATATGCCTAATTTGAATATCCAGAGTTAAAGTTAATCAAATATCCAATTAAATATCAATGAAAATTTTGCTGTTTGAAAAAAAATTATTGGGTGAATTTAGTAGATATTTTGCACATAATAGGAAGTTAACATCCCTCTCTCTCTCTCTCTATCTCTCTCTTTCACACACACTCACTCTCTCTCGCTTTCTCTCTCACTCTCTTACTCACTCTCTTTCTTTCACTCTTTAGCTATCTGTTTTTCATTCTTATAGCTCGGACAATATTTTATTCTGCCCCCTCTCTCTCACTCTCTTACTCACTTAAAATAGTTTAGATTGCTTTCCCTCCGTAACTTAATTAGGCAACACTGTGGGCAACACTGATTCCTGGAGGTTATCTCCCTCCCCTCTCGTACACACTCTCTCTCTCTATCTATCTATCAATCTATCTTAGAAAATTAGTTATTAAAAGACAGTGAGATGAAAAAATGTGCAAAAGGGAAGTACATTTTCTAGAAAGTATAGTATTTGAGGCAAACATACCGCACACCGAAATTGAAACGAATTTCTAACGCCAAAAGTGATTTCCAATTGTCAAAGCAAACACAATTATATTTTATAAGAGATTTTTGTAGTAAAAATTTTCATATGTTAGACAGTTTCATATGTTATATACTTTCTCTCTCTATTGCTCTCTCTGTCTCTCTCTCTCTCCTCTCTCTCTCTCTCTCTCTCTCTCTCTCTCTCTCTCTCTCTCTCTCTCTCTCTTTCTCGTTACCTATATTGCTGTTGCATATATTTATCTTTCTATTTTCTGTTTGATTTTATCGTCTATCAATCTTTCTTTCTTCTTCTTTCAACCTTCTTTCATTACTTCTTTGTCTTTCCCCTCTCTATTGCTCTCTCTCTCTCTCTCTCTCTCTCTCTCTCTCTCTTTTAGGAGCTGTACATAAAAGACAATGATATGAAAAAATGTGTAAAAAGGAAAGCACATTTTCTGGATGTATTTGAACGACAATTGTACTTTGGGACTTCTGACGCAAACATACCGCCCACCAAAATTGACATGATTTCTTTTCGCCAAAAGTTATTTCCTATTGTCAATGCAAACACAATCACATTTTATAAGGGGATTTTATAATAAAATTTTTTTGTTTGATATGTTATATCATCAGATCGTACTCAGAAAGAATTTTAAAAGAAGTTTTCTTATTCTTTTTTCCTCCTTTCTCGAATCATAAAAAACAATACAAGCAAGGATACCTCTGTGACAGTTTAATTAATTTTAGTGGACTATAAAAAGGAAGCAAGTCAAAAGACAATAGTATATAAACGTAAGCGATTGGCGAAGAAAAAAGTTCCGTGAGACATAAAGCAGGTAAGGTCTGGGAAAAGATTTCAAATTAGCAACATTTCTCGCTAAGATACTGCCCACTGAAAATTAAATAAGGCAATAAAAGATTTTATTCGGTCATTATTATAATTTCTATGTGTACGTAAAATTATGTATATTTATGGTAGTTAAGTTGTGCGTAATGGGATGCTAACATCACATTACACACTCACACACACACACACACACACACATACACAAACAAACGATTAAAGATTCTCTGAACGAAATAGTTCCAAAAGATTCCCTCGTTGATTATCTGTATCTAATCATTTCCGTTCTCTAACACCCACTCTTTCTTTCTCACTCTCTTTCACTTCTCGTTTTTCTCGCTTATGTTCTTCTCCTTCCCCCCCCCAATCCACTGGGGTATCTGACTGCATTCTGTATTCATTTCCCCTAGTCTTCGTTTACTTTTTTGCGCTTCCTTTCTCGATGTCTCTCACTCTCACTCTCTCTCTCTCACTCCTTCATCATCACTTACACTATCTTCTTATTTTCCTACAAAACTTACGTACGAATATTAAATATACTCACCCCATGAAGAAAATTAATGATGTCATTCCAGATTGACTCTTGGGCTCTCTCACTCTTTCTTTCTCTCAGAGGAAGTGAATTTTTAATTTTCATACTTGCACCATTTATATATTCCATGTATTTATATTTGAGAATAATATATACGCTGTTTTTCCCTTCATCCTGCGTTTTAGGCAAGTGGGGGAACACTGATTCGGAGATCGAGGTTATTTTATTCCATGTTTAATTAGGTATTTTGTTGCGTTTATTTTTATTTGTGTTTTTATAATGTAAAATAACGATTTATAACGACCTGAACACAGTCAACACCGTTTTTCCCTCGATCTCGGGTTTGGGTAACACTGGAGGCAACACTGCTTCCGGGAATTGAGATAGTAACCGTTTACTGCTTACGTAGTCCAACTTGTTAACGTTTTCCATAATGGAATGGAATGTTATTTTTTTGGAATTTAAAGTAAAGACAATAAAAACTAACTTAAAATATTTAAATTTTTTCCCTCCATTAGGTGTTTGAGTCACAACACTGGGGGCAACCCTGATTTCGAGAGGTTGTCCTTTTCACTCTTTCTCTTTCCGTCTCTCCATCTCATTTGCTCAATAAATTTTTCACTTTTTCGTTCTCACGCATTGTTTTTTCGGCTTGGTAAATTTTCCACTTATTTAAAGTAAGTTCGAGCAAAGTACGGGTGGGCAGAGGGCAAAGAGAAGAATTGGGCCGTTTTCGTTTTTCCATTGTACGTTTCGATCCACGTTTACAAAAATGCCACGGTTTAATCGATGCATTAATTCTTGCGGTCGTCTGCCCTTGATGAGCGGTAAGAAACAATTCCAGCCAGGAGACGGTTAATTCCGGCCCTTCGTTCCCAGGTCAGTACCGACCTGGTGACCGCAGAGTATTTATTAGTGGGCCAAAATTCGATTAACTCCGGAGAAAGGCAAATGAGGGTGTAATACAGGGAGCAGGTTCAATTTGTACCGATCGGTCAAGATTGGCTTTAATCGCCGGGGCCGAAACCAATTACACAGGTATACCTGGGTAGAAAACATCCCCCGATGGATCGGGATGATCCTGACGATTTTGTACAATCCAAATCCGCCGTCCAATTTGAGGGCTTTTTATCTCCTTCCTCCTCAGCACAAATGACTCCTCCATTTATCGAATCCACGTCGGATCGTGCCCTATTCCGAATAAGGGTATCTCATTGTATCAACACGATCGGGTTTTGTGTTTCGAGCGTGATTCCGTTCCTTATCTGTCATCTCTGTGAATATATCCATACCGGGACGGCACATATCGCATACTGCTAAGGCAAAAGTACAGGCGGGTTTATAATTCTACAAACTACTGGCCATTGTTCTCTGAAAGATGTGGGTACTCGCCACAGTGTCAGATACCTATCTTTCTTAACATAAATGATAAATTCAATGCGATTTTCCTATCGTCCACCATCCTTTAAAGCATTTTGCATAAAAATGGCTGAAAAACCGATTTTAAACTATTTATGATACAAAATAAAACTATACATAATTCCAATTATGTTCTAATATTTCAGAACATAACATTATCAAAACCACTGCCGTGAAATATAAAATAAGCTCAAAGGCACACATCCCAGCGGGGTGACTTGCCGGATAAAAAGATCATCCATCAATGGATGGATACCCGAGCTTGGATAAACGCTTGACGCTATTTTTAATTTGGTCTGGTGATCTTTGAGATATACGAGGATGAACCGAGCTTCGAGGGGGATTCAGGGGGTTTTAATTAAAGGTTTTCGTTTCCATCGTGATATCACGTCCTTAAGGCGATACAGCGAGTCTAGACGGATCCAAAACAATAATAATTGGAGAATCAATTTAACAAAGATGTTACACGATAAAAATAACAATTGATGTATATTTATTTATTAAACATCGAGTATTACATTTGGTTATGATGTAACGATTGATTTTAATTAATTCAATTATTTCTGTTCGCCTTTAAGTAATACACTCATACTTTAAAAAAATAGTAAAATATCTCAATTGAAAGTTCATTAAGAGGGGTAGTTGTCAAATTTGAAGTAGATCATATAAAATGTAAGATGGTTGTGAGGAATTTATTTTGATGAATAAAATGATATGGGCTTAAGTCGATAATAGCCTTCATAAGAATACAAAGTGATAAGTCGGTAGATTTTTAAGAAATTATGTAAATAAAGTCTATAAACTCCTCCTTAAAACAGTTTAGATTGCTTTCCCTCTCTAACGTAATTAGGCAACACTGATTCTGGGAGGTTATATCTCTCCTCTCTCTCTCTCTCTCTCTCACTCTCTCTCTTTCTCAATCTCTCGAGTGTTATTTTACTTACTTACTTTTGTGTAATTTGTATTACTTTGTTTTACAAGTCCATACTAGCTTTTTTTAATTAATTATTTTTCTATTATTTGTTTATTTTGCTCCACATATTTTTAAAATATCCATTGTATTTTTGTTCGTGTAATTTTACTTACTTACTTTTTGTACTTAGTATTACTTTGTTTTACAAGTCCGGGCTAGCTTTTTTAATTAATTATTTTTTTATTATTTGTTTATTTTTTCTCCAAATATTTTTTTGTTTGTTTTATTGTACTTACTTACTATGGTGTACCATGTATTACTTTGTTTTACCTGTCCCAACTAGCTTTTTTTTTTTAACTATTAGCGTTATGAACTATGCATGTTAGCCATGTGACAATTCATATATATGTGATCAAATTGGGGGGGGGGGTTATTGTGAAAAAAGGGCCAGAGGCGTCGGTGGGAATCGAACCCACGACCGCGGCGTGAGAGTCTCTCATGCTGACCACTCGGCTACCGCGGCCCCCAACTAGCTTGTTTAATTAATTATTTTTTATTATTTGTTAATTTTTTCTTCATATATTTTTTTAAATTTCCATTGTATTTTTTGTTTGTTTTATTTTACTTACTTACTTTTCTGTATTTTGTATTACTTTGATTTACTTGTCCCAACTAGCTTTTCTAATTATCTTTTTTTAAATTTTTTGCTTATTTTTTCTTCACATATTCTTAAAATTTCCATTGTATTTTTGTTTGTTTTATTTTACTTACTTACTTTTCTGTATTTTGTATTACTTTGATTTACTTGTACCAACTAGCTTTTCTAATTATCTTTTTTTAAATTTTTTGCTTATTTTTTCTTCACATATTCTTAAAATTTCCATTGTATTTTTTGTTTGTTTTATTTTGCTTACTTACTTTTGTGTACTTTGTATTACTTTGTTTTACAAGTCCGGACTAGCTTTTTTAATTAATTATTTTATTATGATTTGTTTATTTTTCTCCACATATTTTTAAATATACATTGCATTTTTTGTTCGTGTTATTTTACTTACTTACTTTTCTACTTTGTACTACTTTGTTTTACATGTCGGGACTAGCTTTTTTTAGTTTTTTCTTCACACATTTTTAAAATTTCCATTGTATTTTTTGTTAGTGTTGTTTTACTATCTTACTTTTTGTGTACTTTGTATTACTTTGATTTACATGTGCCAACAAGCTTTTTTAATAAATATATATATATTTTTTTTTCGTCAAATATTCTTTAAATTTTTCTCGTATTTTTTGTTTGTTTTATTGTACTTACTTACTATGGTGTACCATGTATTACTTTGTTTTACCTGTCCCAACTAGCTTGTTTAATTAATTATTTTTTATTATTTGTTTATTTTTTCTTCATTTATTTTTTAAAATTTCCATTGTATTTTTTGTTTGTTTTATTTTGCTTACTTACTTTTGTGTACTTTGTATTACTTAGTTTCACATGTCCGAACTAGTTTTTTTAATTAATTATTTCTTTTTATTTTTTGCTTATTTTTTTCACATATTTTCTTAAATTTCCATCGTATTTTTTGTTTGTTTTATTTCATTTCATTTTTTACTTATTTATTACTGTCTTTCTTGTATTGCTTTTTTTTGTACCTAGTAGTTTAATAATTCATAATTTTTTATTTATTTTTACTTCTCTTTTTAGATGTTTAAAATTTCCATATTTTTGGTGATACCAGCAACAACCTCCGGCGGAGCAGCGGCGTATTTAGCCGAAGGTCGTGTGTTCGAATCCCGCTCATGACACGGACTTTTTATCTCAACCAATACCTTACATAAAGATTAATTAATTGACAGAACTTATTTGGTCAATCGGACCACGAAACCTAGTGAATTAAAAATAATAACGTATATACGTCTTCCTCAATTTCTCCATTTAAAAACGCACTTGTAACGTCCATTTGATCTATCTGAAGGTCTAAGTTTGTTGCAAGTAATACACTTACTGTCGGTAGTTTAGCTACTGGGGCATAAGTTAGTTTTTCATTTAATCCCTGGTGAAATCCCTTAGCTACTAACTGAGCTTTATATAGTTTCTGTTGACCATTCATTTTTTTCTTTGAAAACCCATTTAGTATCTATGATTTCTTTACCTGGAGGTAGATCTACTTCAATACATGTGTTATTTTCTTTTAATGATTTTAATTCTGTGTTAATTGCTTTCTGCCAATCACAACTTTTAATAGCCTCTTCGTAGGAAAGTGGCCCTCTTGCAAAAGAGGTTTCAAACTCTTTAAGTGAATTTGGTTTTTTTAGAATCTCAATTGCGTATTATGAGAACTTTGGTTATCATTGGCTGAGGTGTCCCCTAATGTTGCTACTTCTTGCACGTCTTTTTCTTGTTCATTATCATCCTCAATGT
The DNA here is from genome assembly GCF_000648675.2 of Cimex lectularius. Lineage (NCBI taxonomy): Eukaryota > Metazoa > Arthropoda > Insecta > Hemiptera > Cimicidae > Cimex > Cimex lectularius. The sequence continues at coordinate 1,125,852 of NW_019392781.1, forward strand.
AATTTTCTTTCATTCCTTATTTTCCTTCTTCACTCTTGTTTAATCAATATATGGCTTCGAATTTCCTGATTTGTTTTCAACAAAAATCACATCACTGGCTATCACTACAGATTTTTTTTCTGGGTAATTAATGCGGTATGCCTTTTCTTCTTGAGCATATCAATGAGAATCCCTTTTTTGCCTTTGTAATCCCATTTCAGTCTTTTCTGTTTTGATATGTGTACAAAAACAGTTGATCCATAGTTTCTAAGATCTTTTTGTGGGTAGTGTAAGTTATGTTGAAAGGGTAACGTTTCTATTTTCCTAATACAAAAGCTTCACATAATGTATCACCATTTTCCATTTTAGTACACTTGACAGTACTTCTTTGATATGTTTGACATTTTAATGTGCCAACCTTTTATGCTTTTATAGACTATGTGATTCACTTGAGATACTAGCACGAGTTACATTATTAACTAGTTCACTATTTTTCGTGGTCCGCTTGACCAATTATTAACATTCAATTAATTAAGGTTTTAAGTTGAGATAAAAAAGTCAACTTTCTCAAAGAAACTGCGTTTTCGTTCCTCAGACGGCCTGTTTCATGCGATTCCCCACGACGATAGGATACATCCGATAAATCACGACCAATTATACAATTCTAGAAAAGGAATCTATCATCGTCAATGTTGATAACGATGCGACGGTACATTCCAACGGAATTGGAAATTCGGTTACGATTATACTGATTATTGAAGGTCCGGTTGAAAAAGCAAACAATAATTTCAAAGTCGAATTTAATCCGGAAAAACTAAAAATTATTAAGTTGTTCGGAAATTCAAAAACAAGAATAAGCGTCCAATTTTCAAATAACGATTTTACTAATGACGTTTATAATTTTTTAAAGGTATCTTACAATTAATTAAGGTTTATAGTTGAGATAAAAAAAGTCAATGGCACGAGCGGGATTCGAACCCACGATCTTCGGCCAGATACGCCGCTGCTATACCACTTGAGCTATCGTGACCTCGAATCCACTCGGGCACCAACTTCCCATCTCAACCTTTTGAATTTTCCCTCCTTTTTGCCATTTTTCAATTCTTTTTTTTCTTTCTAATTAAGCATGAAACTTTAAAGTTTTACACTAGATTTTTTTAGATTTTAGATTACTTTTAGATTTTTTAAGGCCATTTTGTTGTCAAAAATGACCAAAAAAAGCCATTTCTTGATACTATTTTCTTTAAATATATTTGGACTATCACAATCAATATTTTTTGTTTATCTTAATATACTACAGGTTTTTTAAAAATAGTGAATCGTTAATTTTCGGCGCAAACTTAAAAATTTGACAAACTTTTATTTCTTTTTGCTACACTCGAAAAAATTTTTATTTTCTCCTGGGTGATTTTTAGAATAGTTGGCTGGTAAAGTTTTTTTCTCTACAAAATGAAAAATAATCATTTTCATAAGAAGAAGAGATTTAGAGTAAAGTGTACTGAAAGTTCAGTACAACTTTTCAGGAGAAGCAATTTTCCGACCCAGCTCGAATTTTCCCCTTTTATGATTAATTCCATTATATATAGTGGTGTATTGACCAAATTACTTCTTTCAATTAATTAATCTTTTGATATAAGGTTTTTGATTGAAATGAAAAAAACTAGTCCTCGATCCACTCGGACACCAACTTCCCATCTCAACCCCACCTTTTCAATTTTCCCTCCTTTTTGCCATTTTTGGAACGTCGTGTAATCTATTTGATTCTCGGCGACAAATGAAATAGCCATTGTGATCACGATAGCTCTAGTGGTAGAGCCGAAGATCGTGGGTTCGAATCACGCTCGTGCCATTGACTTTTTTATCTCAACTAAAAACCTAAATTAATTGTAAGATATTACTTGGTCAAGCGGACTTGTATTTTGCGTCAGACATATACAAAAAATTTGCGAAAGTAATAATAGAGGTATTCACTTATTCAGAACTAAATTTTTTTAAATGTACAGAAAAACATCGATGTTTTAGAAGAATCCGATATCAATGAAATTATCGAGAAATATCGTATTTCAAATAAAATTATAGGGGCATCATGGAAACGGTAAGTATAAACGTATATATTATTGGCCCAATATGAAATCCTTTATTAACAAATATAGAATATGCCTTGCTTCAAAATATGACTGAGTCCCACTTAACCTAGAGCTAAATATAACACCTACACCTAGAGCACCTTTTGAAATTTTACATTTAGATACCATCACCCTGGAGAACACAAAGTTTTTAACTTTAATCGATGTATTTTCAAAATACGCTCAAGCTTATTCACTAAATTCAGGACAAGGCTTGGAACTAGTCGACAAATTGGTGCAATACACGACCCATCAAAATTAAGGTAAAATATGCCATATTGGCTTATAACAACGCATTGCATTCATTTACGAATTTTCTCCTTTTGACGAGACGACTTTTCGACGGTCACATCGATAAGAGTAATCCATTTGATATCGATTAAACCAAAAATTAATAATTAATTACGTAGAATCACAAAAAGATAAAATTAAACTATTATGTCACGTTTCGATTTGAATGTACCGCTATGCCCCTCCACACACATCTGACAGTGAAAGAGTAGGGGCTAGGAAAGGGCTATTTTTTTCAGGCAAAAAAACAATTCCCTGTCTGTCCTCCATGGGTTAAGAGCTGTCTATTAAGAAAATTTGGTGTGCACACAATTCAAGTGAGTAAATTTTATATTTTGACGTAAAAAAAAACTAAAAATAATTACAATTAATTAAGGTTTTTAGTTGAGATGAAAAAAATCAATGGCACGAGCGGGATTCGAACGTGGGGTTGAGATAGGAAGTTGATGTCCGAGTGGATCGAATCACGATAGCTCAAGTGCAAGCAGCGGCGTATCAAGCCAAAGATCATGGGTTCGAATCCCGCTCGTGCCATTGACTTTTTTTTCATCTCAACTAAAAACATTAATTAATTGTAATGATTTAATTGGTCAAGCGGACCACGAAATTAGTGAATCAAAAAATAATAATTGTATTTTAATTTAAAAAAGGGTTGTCACAAAAAATATATTTTATAAAGAAAACTAAAAGAGATAGCATTTGATTGTAAAAGTTATGTTAAAATATTAATTGTATTTTCTAATTGGTGGTTAAAAATTAATATAATAATAATTTCCTTTACTTTTACTTTTCTTTATAAACCGAGAATTAAATTAAATTTTAAAATTAATGTTTGTAGATTCTGAAATAGGTTTTATTATAGAATAAAAGATTCTTTAAATTAAAAATAATAATTAATCAAAGAAATTGTAATCTTATTTGAAAATAAATTGTAATAAAAGATTTAAATTTAATTAATATTTTGGTCTCGTATTTATTTTGGTTTGAATTGAATATTGAAATTTTATATATCAAAAAATCACCTGATCATTAAATTAAATAATTGTAGTCAGGTCCGATCATATAAAACCTCTGGGACCTTGTTTTCGGTTCTCCGAATTCAGGATTGGGCCCAAAACAGAAGAGACGCGCTTACAATTACATGAAAAGGTTATAGAAAATATAACTAAAAATAAGTAAGGCCTATAGGAAAATTGAACGAAACAAGGGAAACACTACCACAGATACCTGACACTGTGTACATTAAGAACAAACAAAAACAAGTAAGACACTAACAAAATTTAAACCGGCAAAAAAAAAATCTATAAACACAAAACTAAAAACGCCAGAATTGTTCCTACACACAAAAACACTCAGGACAAAATACACATTGCAAATATTCAAAGACCACGAAACCAGATTTACAATTCTGATGTTCCGGGTACTTCCAACTTTTTGGACTCTTGAATGGGATTGATATTAAAAATATAACAACCAATCCTCGGATAATACCAATCAAACTAGAGGAAGCTAGAATGCAAAAGTCACGTAAGTAACACACATTTGTCCTAAATATAAATTTTTCTTTGAATTTAAAATTATCTATTTTTTAACCTCTAAAATGTTTCCGATTTTTAAGAAGTCGTTATCGGAATCTGATTAAAACGGCTATGACTAAAAAACGGCTAAAAAGATTTTAACGTCTATCATACGATTTAAAAGAAGAGGAACGTATCTTTTTAAATGCGCTCGTGCCATAAAAATATATATAAAATTTCTGTTTGAAAATACACAAATTAGGAAATTTATTTGTCATTAAATGGAAATAATAGTCCGATTTTAATGTTTGATACAATCGAGTGGATCGAGGTCACGATAGTCAAGTGGTAGAGCAGCGGCGTATCTAGCCGAAGATAGTGGGTTCGAATCCCGCTCGTAACAGTGAATTTTTCACCTCAACTACAAGTTCAATTAATTGAAATATATTAATTGGACAAGCGGAACTAGTGAATTTAATAAATTTAAATGAAGTATACCTTTACTAAAGTTCTCGGTGGCCATTTCAATTGTCGCCGACAATCAAATAGATTACATGATATTTGAAAAATGGCAAAAAAGGAGGGAAAATTCAAAAGGTGGGGTTGAGATTGGAAGTTAGTGTCCGAGTGGGTCGAAGTTACGATAGCTCAAGTGGTAGAGCAACGGCGTATCTAGCCGAAGGTCGTGGGTTCGAATCACACTCGTGACACTGACTTTTTTATCTCAAATAAAAACCTTAATTAATTGAAATTATTAGTAATAATATTACATACTATATTTTATTGCAAAAGTATATCGCTACATGTAATAAACACAGTTTTATATTGCCACCATGAGAAAAATGCTGCCTATTTCGAATTTTATAATTTTAACTCAATTCCAATTTAAAAAAATATTTTAGGAAGAAGGAAAAAATGAATCTTTAATTGTGTTATCATATAAAAATGATAAATTTATCAGATTTTTTATTATTATATCTTGTCTGTATTTCTCAGGAGTAACAATTTTTCGTGATACAGATATTTAATTACTTTAAGTTGGAATTTCTACCGTGGAAGTTTTATTATAGTGACCATTTGGATTTAGAAGACGACATTATAAGACGTCGATAGGAGGACTGGACGGTAAAAAAATAAACTAGAATACCTTTTAGCCTGTTTATTGTTATTGGTCGGACTTGGATTCCAAGGTGAGTTGTATACGCGAGCCATTGGGGGATTCCTCGAGAACGAGCCGTACAATACTTTTCCTTTGGAACTGTGAGAAAAAAATGTCCGAATGTAAACAAAAGTGGCCTTTTTAATATCCGCCCCCCTTCGGCCGACCAATTTAAAATATTCCATTACGGCTCGTGTGTTTTGATTCGTTTCACGCCAATAAGCCCAAGAGGATAATCTCCCGAGAGGTGTATAATCAACCGTGTTTATTATATATTACCGGATCGGTCAATTAGTACGGCCTGTAATTTACATAGCACGTGTTTTCATAATGTAATATTTTTTTGGAACCGAGGGCTGTTATTACGACTATTACGGTTAACGTGACTCCGAACGTATTACGGCGAAATCAATAATTCATTCCCCCGGCTCTATTTCACCGATGATCCAGTTCGGGAAAACTGTTATTCGCGTGAAATTAGATATTTATTTTGGCTTATTACCGGCTCAATGGGGCAGGTGAGTAATCTCTCGAGAGATTACCAGAAAATCGTTTAAGCCACACTTTCTTCTTCTTCTTCTTCTTTTTTTTTATTTTAAAATTATTTAATGCACCGTTCGCCGTGGCTTGTAGCGGGTTTCGTTCTCAGTCGGCTCTCCGTGTTCTTGTGAGGCTTTACCGACCAACGGTTAGCTGGACGAAGGCGCCAACTTCATTTATTTTTTCTAAGTTTAGTTATTATATTTTTATTAATCTTTTTAATATTTGAATATTAATATTTTTTTAAATTTAAGTTAACTTTAAATTTCAAATTATCCATTTTTTAAACTATGAAGTTATAAAGGTGAATTAGAAGTTAAAAATGGTTAAATTGACGAGAAACAATTATATATATATATATGTGTGTGTGTGTGTGTGTGTGTGTGTGTGCGTGTGCGCGTGTGTGTGTGTGTGTTATAGCGTGTCTCCTTCTTTTTTGTTGGGCCCAACAAAAAAATTCGGAAAACCGAAAACAAGGTCCCAGAGGTTTTTTACGATCGGACCTGACTACAATTGTTTCATTGTGTTTTTAAATTCAAGTTAACTTTAAATTTCAAATTATCCATTTTTTAAACTATGAAGTTATAAAGGTGAATTAGGAGTTAAAAATGGTTAAATTGACGAGAAACAATTATATATATATATATGTGTGTGTGTGTGTGTGTGTGTGTGTG